>NC_068990.1:49898878-49906378 GCF_001194135.2 Octopus bimaculoides
GCCCCTGGACTGGCTTGTGCGGGTGGCACATAAAAGACACCATTTCGAGCGTGGCCGTTTTCGTGCAGGTGACACGTAAAAGCACCCACTACACTCTCTGAGTGGTTGGCGTTAGGAAGGGCATCCAGCTGTAGAAACTCTGCCAAATCAGACTGGAGCCTGGTGTTGCCATCCGGTTTCACCAGTCCTCAGTCAAATCGTCCAACCCATGCTAGCATGGAAAGCGGACGTTAAACGATGATGATGATGATGATGATGATGCATCCAGGTTGTAGTTGTAGCTGTTGTTGTTCTACTTCTTTATCCCAGGGTTAACCTCCATCACTCAGACTTATGATTAAAAACATGCAAACAAAATAAAAAAACAACACAGTACCCATGACTTTCAGAAACATTTTTTATGCTCAGAGTTGTTGGGGCATGGCATAAATTACCTGCATCAGTTGTTAGTTGTTGAGACACTACATCCTTCAAAACTTCCATACTTCCTGAAATTTGCCAACAGTGAATTAGTAAAATAGTTAGTATTGGACAAAATGCTTTGCAGTATTTGCAAAGGCTCTTTACTTTCTAGTTAAGATCCTGCTGAAGTCAACTAACCTTTTATTATTATCTGCTGGGACATATTTTGACCAAGAGACACTTCTTTTCCTGATGGTTCTTGTCAACAACATGTGAAAAATTTGCCCTAATATCTCTGTTTGTTGCATTTGCATATTTGTTGCTTTTTTTTGCTTTTTTTTTTAGAAATATTTTGCAGGAAAACAAGCTATGAAAAAATAATCCCTCATATTGAAACATGAGAAAGTGTACTGAAATGGAAGATGAAAACTACCAAACTTTATACTCAATGGAAGATTCAACTGTAACAAATCAAGCCCAGCAGATTGAAGAACAGCCAAATACTAACACATCGCAGCCATTTGAAATACACAATGAGTTTCCTTCAGTTATTTCAAAGGAAAATGATGAACACAAAAAACAACATTCCAATATGAATAAACCAAATGAATGTTGTGGTGAAAGAATGGAAAATATAAGATTAACAAGCAAATCAGAAGATATTTACAGTGAATGTAAGAAGAACTTGGAAAGTAATGTGGATGAAAGCAACAACTTACATTTTTCATCAAATGACAAATTTAGTTCTAAAAGAAATGGATTCAAATTAAGTACAAAAGCAGAAGTACATATAAGTGATGTTAAACCAGAGGTAAGACAATGTAAGAAACCTAATTCATCTGATGGGAAGAATTGTACAGACATGAGTTATAAAGCTCAGTGTGAAATGAAACAAACAGATGGTTTGGGTTCTGATTGTGAAAATCTAAGTGAAGATAGAAAAATAGATTGTTTTTATGTACCTTCAAAGCATTTAGATATCAAAAACATTACTTCAGAACTAAAATCCAGTGTAGAAGGTACAGTTACTGGTGGGGAGAATGCCACTGAGAATAATGTTGACACAATGGTTTGCAAAGGGGATTCTGTCTCAGAAATTAGTGGAGGGCTTAATGATGTTAGCAGCTGTATAACTACAGAAACTGATAAATTGTGTGCAGTTAGTGATGGTAATATTTCTTTAGAAATTAACAATGATAGGAGATATGCTTGCAGAAACATAGGTTCCAATATAAATAGAATAGGTACTGATTCTAGTGGTGATATTACTCCTGAATTAAGTAAAGCAAATATAGATGCTAGCGAAAACATTGGTCCAGAAATTGATAAAGACAGCACCAATGTTGATGGTAATATTGTTCCAGAATTTGATAGTGGAATTGTGATTACTGACAGAAATACTGGCCTGGAAACTGAACAAATGGATACAGTTTCTGGTGGAAGTATTCCTTCAGAAGCTAATAAAGAAGAATCCATTTTGAGTGCAAATACTGATTCAGAAGCAGCTGATAGGGAGAAAACAGTTGCCAGTGGAAATGCTATTACAGGAATTTATAGGAAGGATACCATTGATGGTGGAAATGACAGCATAGAAGAAGGTACAGAGAGTTCAGTTATCAATGAAAATATCACATCAAATAATCTTCAAGAGACATTCACAGATGCAAATATTCTCCAGCCAGAAAATTATTCAATATCTAACTTCCACAAGGAGGAACCATATATTTCCAACAAAACTGAACTAACAAATCTTATAGACACAGAAATCTTATGTTCTAAATCTGAAACATCAGAAAATAGTATTGGTGATGACAATTTAGAAATAAAAGATGATAATTCTAATATGATAGAATATACATTTGAAGAAAATATAGATGCTGTAATTCCAAGTGTTAAACTACCTGAAGCCATGGTATCCTCTTTAGATCTGCAAACCTCATTCAAATTAGCTACAGAACAAAATCCAAACTTATTGTCAACTACAGTAGAGCTAGCCAACACTTATCAAACAGACAGTCATTCAGTATTGGAAACTAATACTCTGGATAGTAAAAATGAATTAAAAACAGAAAACAATCTAAAGACCTTACGACCAATCATCCATTCATATGTTGTCAATGAAACCGGTGTAAGAGCAAAACGAACAAACAGCATAGAAATCAAAACTGTTACATTTTCTCAAGATACAATTTTCAATGAAGATAAATCAAAGCAGTATCGTAAAGAAAAGATCAGTTTCAGAACAGTCTACAAAAGTTGTACCACTGATTCTGAGTCATATTCAAAAATAAACCCTCTTTTTGAAGATGATTCTGAAACAGGAAATGCTGCAATGTGTTGTATTTTAGGAGAAAGGAGGAACAGTTTAGTGTACCTTGGAGATGATGAAAATAGTTTAAGCGGTGACAGTGAAGATGATGCAGGAGTTGAGGTATGATACAATATCAATATTTATTTTTAGAAATAACATTGTAATAATGATTTATAACTTTGATACTAAGCCACATGTTTGCCAGAAAGAAGCATAAGCTATTGTTGCTGTTATTAATGTTGTTACTGTTGTTGTTGTTTAGTCCTTAATGATCTACTCTGATCAAGCAAACCTTTGAACAAAGGCATTTCAGAAAAGACCATCAAGTTTGTTTCCCCCGCCCCCTTTTTTTTTTTTTGGTCTGAGAAGAGTCAGGTCCAATGCCTAGGACATGTTTGAATTTTTTTTTCTTTTTAAGGTAGCAGGGTGTGAAGTGAGGGAGGTTCTTATGCCAGGAATAGATCTGAGTTCTGACATTTCAGACAGAAGATGTGTTTGAAAAAAAAGTAAAAAAAGAAACCCGTCAGGATTCAACTCCTCACCTGAACACATAGGAATACCAGCCCCGTTTCCTGGTTCACTACCTCAACAGCTCTTTTATAGGATCAAGTGGCTAAGAACATCATCAGGAGGAACCATGTCTAGTTTCAGCCCCTACTCCTCTACCATTTTCGACATGGTGGGGCTCCACCTTTTGGAGGGGTCTTCAGCTATGTTGTTGAGTATGTTTCTTTCTTTTCCCTTTGGTATTTTGTTCTTTGGTTTCTTCAATGCAGCATCAACAAATGTCAACAGGCGAATGGCCACCCTGGCATATTTCCCCTTAAATACTCACTGGTAGGCTCCAACAGCCAGTGCCAGCTAACTGTCACATGACACAATCTAGACTTCAGCTGACCAATGGAGGGGAATGGCACATAGTTTTGGCTCGTGCCCTCTCTAGACCTACCTTCCAACAGAGTTGTGTTAATTTCAGCTCCAACAGCCAAAGCCAACTAGCTGTCTTGTGGTACAAGTCTTCAAACTATTGAGGAGGAAGGTGTGCAATAAATGAGATGGTTCCCTTGGTTCACCTGTCAAGCAGTAATGCTGTTTAAGTGCCAGACAGCCTCACCTAGCGATGCTATTTCCCAGTTGGCATATTATGCTTTTCAAGCCATTTCAGACCTTCTCGTTTCAGCCATATATACAAGCTGGCTTTGTCAACTGCCTCCTTTATCCTCCTTATTAGTTTTCTCAGCTCTGAGTTTGAAAATGCAAACCTTCTTTTAAATAACATCATCATTTTCCTTTCAATGAAGCCTCTAGCTTCTATATTGTTTTACAACTTCTATTAATTGTTCTTTGCTGATGCAGCTATCACTAGTTTCCTGAGATTTTAATTGTTTTTTTTTTGTTTCCTCTTTTAATGCTAATAGAGTTGATAGGTGTTGGTTCACCAGGCAAAAGGTTTAAAGACTGACATCCTCTTACCATAATTCTCACTTGGTCACATGTATTAGTTTTAGGTTTCAACAGTTCATATCCTGTCGCCAGTACTGCAATATATATAAGATAACTGATTCTCAGATGACTCAGTCCACCTAACTGTAAACAAGAACCACACACATCTCACCAGTGTATTCAGCATAAACACTTTATCAAGCCAACAAGGGAGTTTGTAGTGGCCCTAGAAACAGTAACTAAATTTCCTATAAATTTAATCCCACCATTTTAGAAAAGAGAAGGACACATTAGTTAATATAGTCTAGATATTCAAAAAAAGATGGGATAGCCACACTAGAAGACCTATGATCATAGGTCTGCTCAATCAGTGTTGGCCTGGGGCTAAACAAATTATTAAGGACATTATATGACTGACAAGTGTTCCTTTGCTTGCAATACTGTGTTCAAGTTTTTATGTGAATAGAACTTGGTAGGTGGTAAGTTCAACCAGGTAGAATTTCTCAAGGAAAAACTAATTCTTCAGTGGCTCTCCGAGGATCCATAGATTGTTATGATTATCATGTGACTCAACACATATCCCTTTACCAACACTGCATTATACCTCAGAGTTATACTAACTTTTTTTTATCTTTTTCATTTAGATATAGCTTATTATTGTAAGCAGTGGAAATACTATGTTATTGTATAAACTTGTTACTGGTTCAAATATGCTTGAGACATATTTGAACCAATAAGAAAACCATTCATTGTATTTTGTCATGGAGAAAAATTCTCACTGTAGACAAATAGGTGTAAACACACCAAGTCAAAACACCTCCTACACCTACTAACTTTGTATATTTACACCTATTTGTCTACAGTGAGAAATTTTCTCCATGACAAAATGCAATGAATGACTTTCTTATGGATTCAAATATGACTCAAGCATATTTGAACCAGTAACAAGTTTAATATTTGTACACATCACTGCTTAGTGCTTATAATCTGTACTATGTTATTGAACATTTCATCAGCATGCAACGCTAAACACAATCCCTCCTATTTGCCATTGAAACAAGCCTGTTACCAGGAGGTGACAGCTTCTTTGCAATGGTCAGTCAGACGATATGATATTGTAGTTCCAGCTTTTGGGTCATTCTCATTATTATTCAGTGTGCCATAGTTATTAAAGACATTGGCATTTTACATTTGCAAAACTTTGGTCTAACAATCTGTGAGGTACCACTCTCTTACAGACACAACTTGTTTTCAGCTAAGCGAATGGGAGCAATGAGAAATAAAGTACATTTCTCAAAGACGCAAAGCATTACCTGGCTCAGGAATTGATTCATGTCCTTATAATCATAAGTTCAACAGCTTTACCAATAGGTCACATACATTTATGGCTCTAAATACTCGACTTCAAATTTAATTATTGACATATTTTTTATATACATAGCATACTTAATTCTATGCATTTTAATTTCACTAATGTACCAGGTCGTTAGGAAATATTACTTAAGATAGTCAAGTACCATATCAAGAAGAACATTCATCTCCCATCTGTTAAATGCCATAAAACTGTGACTAAGTCAAAACAACAACAACATAATCAAGATCCCTTAAATGATGTAGCCAGTCATTGGGATATCACTCTAGATGCTTTCATACTAGCTCTTATATTCTTCACTATTTTCACTATTTTTAATCTTCCTCACTGTTCTGAACTTATTTATTCTCTATCATCAGAAAACATCACTCTTCAACAGAGGATATTGTCTGAAATATTAAGCTTCCTCATAGCAAACCATTTGATCCCACTTTTAAATTCTTTGTACTTGTTAATTAACAACACATACCAACACTAGTTTCCCCAGACTTGACTGTTTAATTTAGGAGTAGAGATTTATTATTTATATTGATTTAGATTAGAGTCATATGTCCATCCATCCATCCATTCATCCATCCACTGAGCTAGCCATCTCTGCTCACTATTCCTGGGAGAATCTTATGGGTGGAGTCCTCTGGCATCTCCTCCATAGGGTCTTTTCAGAGTAAACTGTCATTACAATTTCTGAACTAAAGGTATCCAACTGCCTTGTTCTTGGTCTACTCTTAGGTCTCCTGCCAGTTGCCTTGGTTTGAAGAATCCATCTTGTGATTTTTCCAGTGACATTCTAATCACACATCTGTAGTACCAGAGCTGTGACCTCTCAAAGTGGAG
This sequence comes from Octopus bimaculoides, assembly GCF_001194135.2. Classification (NCBI taxonomy): domain Eukaryota; kingdom Metazoa; phylum Mollusca; class Cephalopoda; order Octopoda; family Octopodidae; genus Octopus; species Octopus bimaculoides. The sequence continues at coordinate 49,905,241 of NC_068990.1, forward strand.
AAGTGGTGGCTCAACCTGGAGAGACTCTTTGATCTCCAGGTTATGCACCCTGTCAAATATTACACTGGAGACCATTCAGAGGAACCCCAGTTTATCCACTTGCATTTGAAATTGTACTGTTTTGGTCATTACCCAATAATCTTGACCATAGGTGAAGATCAGCATGAAAACCAAATTGAAGATAGCAAATTTGGTTTTCTTTACCAACTTCTCTTCGTGTATAGAGTATATTTCACATTCAGTATAGAATACTTCTATAGGATAGTATACTTCTATAGTATAGTATAGTATAGTATACTTCATGTATAGAACATATTCCATCCACATGGATAGAATATATTTCATGCTTATATTTTATCTTTTTTCTTTTACTTGTTTATTTGCGGCCAAGAAGAATCATAAACCTGACTTTCATAATAGACCAAGATGTAGGCTAATTAACCCAGCTAAGACTGAACTAGGCTTAGCAAGCAAAAAATTTTTAAGAAACATTAATAATAAAATTATGGAATCGTCAAACCTGTTGATATGGGCTAACAGTTTCTTGGTGATATCTTGGTTCAAATCCATCCACAATAGAAATAAAGTAAAATTCACACAGATATTGTGGTTTTCTACCCATCAATATCTGAATCACTGCTATGTAATGTGTTAGAGTTTGCATATTTGTTTATAACCATAGATGAGCAAGAAACACAGTTCATTATGCACACATGTAAGACATTACTATTCAGTAACAGATCTAGTTGGACCCAAAAAGATAATCAAAGCAAACTATTTGATATCCCAATGGGTTCATATGATTGCATGGATATATGTGATTTAGTTGGTTTATACATATTAAACCATCTTAATTCGAACTTTCTTGGCCAATACATTGGTATATTCTGCAGCAGTGCTTTAGTAGTATCACACAATTAAGGAGACCATGCTATGGATTCCTTTAGAAAGTAATTAATTTCTACCTTCAACTCTTTAGGATTTAAAATATCTATCAATACCAACCTACCTTAAACTGATTATTTAGATGTTTCCTTAGATCTCAAAACTAATTCATATAAGCCCTTCCACAAACCTAATGAGAATCTTAAATATATTGATAAACACTCTTGTCACCCACCTATTGTATTTAAAAGCT
>NC_068990.1:49908878-49912517 GCF_001194135.2 Octopus bimaculoides
CATAACCACAATAACAAATACATGGAATAAAAGAACTTTAATGGAAGCAAATATAATGGTGAGAAATTTTTCTTTTCTTTTTGTTTTGCAAGTTTTGCAAGTCCATGATAAAAATGTTGCTGTTATTGTGTAGACCTCTGATGAGTTGTATTTCATTAGGCCTATAGCAACAGAGGTAACAAACCAAAAGCTCAATACTGGAATGTACTTTGCTTCGGTTTGGTGTTGAACCTAACACACTCTTCCGTATTTAGATGCTAGTTTGATGTAGGTTGTCATTGTTACAATCATAGTTTATCTCCAACTTCACTCTTATTGATGATATTAGATGGTCAGCAGAGCTGACCATCTAATTTGATCAATCAAATCAAACTTTTGAATAATCAAAGATGTGGGTGTGATCCAACTTTTTTCTCTTCAGAGAAAGTGCATCTAGGACACCATTATTCAATGTGTCCTTCCATTTTAACCTTTTAAATGTAAAATTAAATTTCCTGATTATTCTAGTAATATCAACCAAAATATAGAATTAATATTTTCTACAATTCCCATTGCCTCAATAAATTAGATCATCATCATCGTCGTTTAACGTCCGCTTTCCATGCTACCATGGGTTGGACGATTTGACTGAGGACTGGTGAAACCAGATGGCTACACCAGGCTCCAATCTGATTTGGCAGAGTTTCTACAGCTGGATGCCCTTCCTAACACCAACCACTCAGAGAGTGTAGTGGGTGCTTTTACGTTCCACCAGCACGAAGGTCAGTCGGGCGGTACTGGCAATGGCCATGCTCAAAATGGTGTATTTTATGTGCCAGCCACTGGCAACGATCTCGCTCGAAAGTCCTTACACATGCCGCGGGCACAAGTGTAGATATATCTCAAAATAGAATAGTCTCAAACATCACATTCCTCAACAAAAGAGAGATTGGTATATAAAAGTACTTTCTGTTTTTAGTGGCTGTATCCAATTTTAGCAGTAAACTGTTTTAGAAGGTAAGAATGGATTTGAGAGAGAATCAGTTGCTGATTCTAGCAGGTCAAGCAACCATACAAAGTGACCATTATGGCTTAATGCTGTTTCTTTTGTTGAGAAGCTTTGATATCTGCTCTACTTGAGCAGATCTGGCATCAGCGTAACAACCACACACATCTTATATCTCTTTGGTTCAATCGTACAGCAACAGTCATGTGTACAGAGGCTGTGGGTTCATGCTCCACAGGCAGCCTTCAGCTTTTTTTTATCCAAAGAGATTTTTAATCCCATATTTACAAACTTTCATTTATAATTTTTAGTTTTATTTAATTTGAGATCCTCCCATTCCAAACAAGAATTATTTCACGTTCTCTTGAAATTTATAAATTCTTATCATGTCATATGTGGAAGTGGTGATGAAGTTTTTACCTAATCAAATCAACTTCTGTACTTATTTCTTAAGTTTAGTCTCTTTTGCCAAAGTGCTAAATTACAGGGACATAAACAACTAACACCAGTTGTCATGTGGTGTAGGACAAACACAAGGACACATACACACACATACATACATATACACACACACACACATATATACATACATATATATATGTGTGTGTGTGTGTGTGTGTGTGTGTGTGTGTGTGTGTGTGTGTGTGTGTATGTATATATATATATTTATATATACAGTATCTCACAGAGGTATGTACACCCCTAAAAAATTTCAATGAAATTGCCATTACTCTGATAATATTGAAGGAAATCAAACGAAATCTATACTGAATAAAATATATTATACATGTAAGCATTATTCAAATTTTGAGCACAAAACAATAAACATCTTCAGAGATATGAACAAAATATTAATTTTCAAACATTACATATACATGTACAACCTAAAGGAAATTTGCTATATTCAATATTTTATTCACTTGTTTTGCTAAATTCAGATATTGCTGATAATTTCAATTCTAATAAATTATTTCTCCTGGCATTTTTCACCAGTCATTGTTATTGCATCAGCAGGAATTCTCATTTGTGTACCATGGTGAAAATCTTCATTGTGATTAAAATGGCACCAAAAGGGAAAGAATTATCTGAAGATTTGAAGAAAATTATTTTAAATTTGCACAAGAATGGTTTAGAATACAAGTTAATTATCAAATGAATACATATTAGCATAAACACAGTTGCTAAAGTAATTCAGAAGTATAAAGCTACTGGACAGCTAAGTAATAAACATTGTCCAGGTTGTCCTATTTTAACTGCACATGATATTCGCCATATCTAACATTGCATGATGGACAGCAGGCATCGTACTGCTTCATTTTTGGCCCAAGAAGTGACATTTGTTAGTGAAAAGAGTGTATCGGCCCAAACAGTTCGCTGAAGTTTGAACCGGTGTGGTCTTCATGGACGCATTCCTCATAGGAAGCCTCTCCCCACTACCAGGCATAAATCTAGTCATCTTTCTTTTGCTGAAACCTATGTGAGTAAGGAGAAGGAGTTTTGGAATAAAATTCTTTTTTCTGACGAGACTAAAATCAACTTGTTTGGGTCAGATGGTATTAAATGAGTATGATGATGACCAGGTGAAGATAATAGCAACAAATGCACCATGCCTACTGTGAAACACAGTAGTGGAATTGTTATGCTTTGGGAATGCATGAGTGTGGCTGGTGTAGGAGGACTCATATTTATTGAGAGAACAATGGATTCAAGGCTTTATTGTGACATATTGCAGAAAACAATGTTGAAAAGCATTAAAGAACTAGGAAGACATTCCATGTTCCAACATGTTAATGACTCTAAACACACTTCAAAGATGACAACTAAATTTTATCAGATAAGAAGGTAAAGATATTGCCTTGACCTACCATGTCACCTGATTTAAACCCAATAGAACATCTGTGGGGTGTTTTGAAAAGGAAGGTTGAGGAAAAGAAACCCTGCAATGTAACACAGTTGAAAGACATCATTCAGGATGAATGGAGGTTGATTTCATTGGTTATATGCAGAAATTTACTTGACTCTATGCCCAGAAGACTGAATGTAGTCATTGAAAGCAAGAGCAGTCACACCAAATATTGAAAATAGCAAATAATCCTTTAGGGTGTACATATTTTTGTATCATTTGAAAATTAATATTTCATTCATATCTTTGAAAATGTTTATTGTTTTGTGTTCCAAATTTGTATAATCTTTGCATGTATAATATGTTTTATTCAGTATAAATTTTGTTTGATTTCCTTCCATGTTATCATAGTAATGGCAATTTTACTGATATTTTTTAGAGGTGTACATACTTCTGTGAGATACTGTATATAATATATAATCTGCCAGAAGGGAAGCTAGACGACAGGTTTATTTAACCAGAGGAGAAGCAGATAAGAAAATATTTGCCAATGTTCTGCACCGTGAGGACCAAAGACTCGGGGTATTTTGTGTTGCAAGACAGTGTAGGAGAGAGAATAGTGATGTTGTAGGAGAGAAATGTATTCACATGGATGATGGTACGCTTGCACTAAATGAGGCTGCAAAGAAAGCGGTCTGGAGATGCCACTACGATAGATTGCTTAATAAAGAGAATGAGTGGGAGAAAGAGAGTCTGCCGTATGTCGACCCAACAGAGGGACCAACTATCCAAGTTGACAGTACCATGGTAG
>NC_068990.1:49913999-49920292 GCF_001194135.2 Octopus bimaculoides
GGTGAGGCAAGACCTTTGAACATTGGGCCTTATCGAGGCGATGACTTCTGACTGAGACCTTTGGAAATGTGCTGTGCATGAGAAGACCCGGCAAGCCAAGTGAGACCTAAATCCAAGGCCTCTGTCATATCTCTTTCTTCATCATCATCATTATTATCATCATCATCATCATTGTTTAACGTCCGCATTTCATGCTGGCATGGGTTGGATGGTATGACAGATCCCAGGCTGGTAGAAGACTACGCCAAGTTACTGTGTCTGTTTTGGCATGGTTTTTATGGCTGGATGCCCTTCCAAACACCAACCACCCCACAGAGTAGACTGAGTCCTTTTTATGTTACACCAGCACAAATAAGTCAGTTTTGGCATGGTTTTTACAGTTGGATGCCTTTCCAAATGCCACTAACTTCACAGTGTGGACTGGATGCTTTTTACGTGGCTCCAGCACTGGCAGGGTCACCAAGTAACCTGCAAAACAAGGAATTTTGAGAGGGGAGGGGGCATTTGAGGAGGTAGTTTTGCATTAGATGATGAAAAGTTAGAGCGTGATAGAGGGACAGAAACAGGTATCTTGCTATAGAGGAGGTATGTGGTTACCCGGCCAGAGAGAGAGTGAGAAGGAGAGCAGGAGGGGGAGAGAGAGAGAGAGAGAGAGAGAGAGAGAGAGAGAGAGAGAGAGAGAGAGAGAGAGAGAGAGAGAGAGAGAGAGAGAGAGAGAAGTAACATGAAAGAGGACAGAAATAGATGTGCTGATGTAAAGAGATTCTTAGTTACCTAGCTAGAGGGAAGAGCAAGAGGAGAGAGAGAGAATAGTCAAGAATGAGGGCAGAAACAGGTGTGCTGCTGTAGAGGAGATACATAAGTACCCAGCCAGAGGGAAGAGCAAGGGAAAGAGAGAGGGGGGGGGAAACAAGAGTGCAAAAAAAAGCAGGAGAGAGATGGTCATGAAATATCAGGGTATATTCACAAGGAACAGGGATGGTAGAGTGAAGAAGAGAGATATAAAGGTGGCAATAGCCAGGATATGCCCTCAAGGTATGGAGGTCATAATATATTTGACCAGATGTCGCCAAGAAGGCGAGAGTAGGGAGTGGGGGTCGGAATTGCAGTGTCTGGTGAGAACCTGGGTATAAAGATGGGGTGGAAAAAGCAGTGATACAGTGAGCAGGACTGTGAGGGCAGGGAGACAATCATAGTGAGGGGAGTGGGAGACAATCATAGTGTATGAAGAGGAAATGTGAGGAAGAAAAATATGCAGAGGAGATGTAGTTTGGTTTCTTGGGGTAGGGTATGTTAAAATTTTATTTTTACATGTAAGTGGGACACAACACTTCTAGCACTCAGTTTTACTGGCGTGGGTGGGTCTTCTCTAGAACCTCATATTGCCAGACATCTTGGTCCATTGTTATTTCCTCCGGGAGCCCTAACATCCTGAGATCGGTCCTCACCACTTCATCCCATGTCTTCTTGGGTCTCCCTCTTCAACAGGTACCATCCACTTTCAGTGATCAGCACTTCTTTATACAGCTGTCTTCATTCATATGCATCAAATGTCCAAACCAATGTAGTCTCCTCTCTTGCACATCACATTCAATTCCTCATGCTCAATTTTTCTCTCAACACAGTTGCACTTTGTTGTTCATGCACTCTGATGCTGCACATCCAGTGGAGCATGCTACCTTCATTCCTCTCTTGTGTATGCATGTCTCTGAACATGTGTACCCATGTTCTCTGCATTTAGAGCCCATATCTCACTACCATGGAGTATAGCTGTTTATACACAATCTACCTTTCACTCTGAGAGAGAGAGAGAGAGAGAGTCCTTTTGTTGCCAACAGAGGTAGTAGTTCTCTGAACTTCCTCCATCCTATTCTTACTCTAGAATTAATACATTCGAGCATCCACCACTATTACTAATTTGGCCACCTAAGTAGCAGAAACTATCTACGACCTCAAGAGAGCCTCCAGGGTATTTGAGAGAGTTTAAGCCCTGTGTGCTCTTAGTGTGTACTGTTCCTGCATATCTGCCTCACATAAAGGTGACCTAATCTATTAATCTACTTGTGATTCCACTGCATCTCTTACATGTCCATAGCTTACACTGGGTGCAGTGGACGGGATTGCTTCCCACTCCTTTCCTACATAGTGAGCATAGTTTTTGCTTGGTTAACTTTAAGGCCCTTTGATTCCAGGTTTTGCTTCCATACCTGGAATTTCTTCTTCAATTCTATTTCAGATTCTGCAATAAGAGCAAGGTTATCAGCATGTAGTGATTCCCATAGACATCCAGTTTTGAATTCTTCTGTTATGGCCTGGAGGACTATGATGAACAAGAGTGGTCTAAGAACTGAGCCCTAGTGAACCCTTACTTGCATGCTAAATTCATCACTATATTCATGACCAATTCTCACCTTACAGACATAGCTTTCACAGCTCTAACAAGCTATTCCACTACTCTTAGCTTCCTTAGAGACAACCAAATAAGACAGTGGGGAAACTCTGTCAAAAGCTTTCTCCAGGTCAATGAAAGCTAAGTACTATGATTTACTTTTGGGTAAATACTTTTCCAGCTGTTGTCTCACTTGGAAGATGGCATCTGTGGTACTCTTCCCAGCAATAAAACCAAACTGCATCTCATCGAGTTTAAATCTATTCCTAATCACTCTAACTTTCATGACTTGGTCCAGCAGTTTGATACCTCTGTAGTTGTTTCTATCTAAGGCATCACCTTTAACCTTTTAGTAGCTAACTATAGTACTACTACACTAGTCATTTAAGAGACACCTTCCTGAATAACATGATTAACTATACAAGTGACTAGGCTGTATTCCACACTGCTGGATATCTTAATCATCTCAGCGGTCATAGCTGATGATCCAGGAGCTTTCCCTGCCTTCATATCCTTAATTGCTTTATCTATTATACTGCTATCAACTCTGATGGCTTGTCCCACAACTGGTCTGATATTTGAAAGACTCTTCTCTTATTTTCCACATTTAATAGTGGTCTTTCACACATCTTTCTTCTCTGAGTCACTAAGTGCAAGCATACCATTATCCATTTGCACACATTTCTCACCCACCACATTCTCTCTGATACACTGATTTACAATCCTGAACACCTTATGCTTCTAATCTTCATGCCGTAGAACATTGGCAGACCTCTTAGATTCTGCTATTCCTTTTGCTATGTAAACCTGTTGCCTAGCTTCCTTTCTGGCTCACTGATATAATTCTCTGCTTCCACCATTTTCCCAGTCTTTCTAGGCTTGTCTTTTTTGCATTTATAGCACTACTGTCCACCTCCTTGTTCCACCACCATGTCACCCTTGACCTAGCTGGGACTTTGCACCAGCCACACATTTGGTCAACAGCCCCCAGTAAATTATTCTGTAGGAACTCCCAGCTGTCCTCTAAGTTATATGTCCCCTCCTCCTCTTCCTCTCTATCATCAGAGGCTTCCATTAGAATGTTTCTAAATTTCTGTTGGTTTTCTGGGTCTTTGAGTTCCCTTAATCTTCTTTTCCAGTGTAGTTTTTTTCTCTGAGTCTTTCTAGCTCTAATTCTGAAGTCACTAACTAGTAGCCTATGTTGGGGGTGTACACTCTTCACTGGGAAAAACTTTGCATTTGTGAGGATCAGCCTATTTCATTGCCTGGTGAGGAGGTAATTAACCTGGCTTATGTTTCCTCCAGACTGATAAGTGATTAGGTGGCTGGCTTGTTTTCTGAAGTTAGTATTGCAGATCATGAGATCATTTGCATCACAGTAGCCTTGTTCCCTTTTCATTCCTGCACACCATGAAATCCATGGGAATGCTGCCCATCATGTCCATTAATAACAGCCACAATAACAAACTCCCTGTCATTTGCTATTGAGGTAGTCTGCAAAAGGACTGTGGAGACTGCCCAGACTGTGGAGCATAGGTAGAGATAAATGTAACTGTTAAATTATCTATGATAAGTCTCAACTTAATAACCCTATCACATACTCTGACTACTTCAATTACCTTTTCTACCCACTTTTCTGTTAAGAGTATGCCCACACCACCCACTCCAAAACTCCTACCGACCTAGAATAATTTGAACCTCTGTTTCTTTCCCATGAGGAATTTAGCAAAAGCCACCTTCCATCTCACTTCTTGCACACCACACACATCGATATGGTGATACTGCATCATTTCAATAATCTCACTAGACCTCCCTTTCATTGTGCCAACATTGACAGTCACAGCTCTATAATTGTGTACTTGAGAGTGACAATGGGAAGGCGATTGTTGTGGGGCTTTTGTTGCTATCTGAAAAGATCTGTGCAAATACTTGCAAGGTAGAATAGAGACTTGGTACATAGTTTATTCAATTCAATGAATTAAATTTCCTCACTCCCTTATAATATCCAGATTAAAGGTCAATGAGGAGTAAAAAGGGCATGAAAATAGAATTGTGTGTGTGTGTGTGCATGCATGTGTGTGTGTGTGTGTGTGTGTATATATATAGATACATATGCAGCATTAATCTTATGTTTATGTATACAAACAAAATGAATCTTACATATTTATACACACACAAAGTCAGCTTGTGTATGTAAACACGCATAACTTCTGAAGTTTACAACTGATTTTCTCCAAACTGGGAACATATACTACTTATGTTCCAGAGACAGTTTTAGACTCTTAACATTTTACACATAATGAGTAACAGGCCCTCTGGGAGCAGAAAACATCCATTCCTGGGTTATGTGGATAAGGGAGATAACTCTTTGTGAAGTAACTTTCAGAAATTGATTTTCTCCCTTACATCCACCATAATTAATCTGCTGAATGTTTTTCACCTTTTTTAAATATTGATATTAATTAATGTTTTTTATTGACACTTAATTATTAACATAACAGTGTCATCATCATCATCATCATCATCGTTTAACGTCCGCTTTCCATGCTAGCATGGGTTGGACGATTTGACTGAGGACTGGTGAAACCGGATGGCTACACCAGGCTCCAATCTAATTTGGCAGAGTTTCTACAGCTGGATGCCCTTCCTAACGCCAACCACTCAGAGAGTGTAGTGGGTGCTTTTACGTGTCACCCGCACGAAAACAGCCACGCTCGAAATGGTGTCTTTTATGTGCCACCCGCACAAGAGCCAGTCCAGGGGCACTGGCAACGATCTCGCTCGAAAACCCTACAAGGCCAGTCAGGCGGTACTGGCACTTTTTCACACAGCTATCATCATCCATTCTTGTCACATGTCCATACCAGCACAATCGTCTCTCTTGCACACCACAACTGATGCTTCTTAGGTTCAACTTTTCTCTCAAGATACTTACACTCTGACAGGTATGCACATTTACATTATACATCCAGCGGAGCATACTGGCTTCATTCCTTGCGAGATTACGCATGTCCTCAGCAGTCACAGCCCATGTTTCACTGCCATGTAGCATGGCTGTTCGTACACATGCGTCATACAGTCTGCCTTTTACCCTGAGTGAGAGTCCCTTTGTCGCCAGCAGAGGTAAGAGCTCTCTAAACTTGGCCCAGGCTATTCTTATTCTAGCAGTTACACTTTCAGCGCACCCACCCCCACTACTAACTTGGTCACCCAGATAGCGGAAGTTTTATATTTGAGAGATGAGGAATTATGTACATTATTTACACTATTTACATTTGATGGATAGTTTATTGTTAACATAATGTTTCGGCTGATATATTTTCCAGCCTTCATCAGGTGTCTTGGGGAAATTTAAATTTCAAACCTGGGTTCTCATTCCTAAGGTATTTTTTAATGTTGTTGTTGTTGTTGTCATTATTATTATTATTATTATTATTATTATTATTATTATTATTATTATTATTATTATTATTATTATTTAGGTTACTGCCTGGAATCGAACTCAGAATCTTGTGGTTAGTAGCCTGCACTCTTAACCGCTATGCCATATGCCTATGGGCTCGTATATAAAAAGAAAAAAAAGGTCTATGGGCATATGGCATAGTGGTTAAGAGCACAGGCTACTAACCCCAAGATTCCAAGTTCGATTCAAGGCAGAGACAAGATGAGGACAAAAATCTGTCAGATGTAAATAAGAACAGTGTCATCTCAGTTCATTGTATGCATTTCTTAAAATTTGCTAAGGTATTTGCTAGGCGTAGGAGTGGCTGTGTGGTAAGTAGCTTGCTTACCAACCACATGGTTCCGGGTTCAGTCCCACTGCATGGCACCTTGGGCAAGTATCTTCTACAATAGCCTCGAACCAACCAAAGCCTTGTGAGTGGATTTGGTAGACAGAAACTGA
>NC_068990.1:49920606-49922128 GCF_001194135.2 Octopus bimaculoides
CGTAACTTAGTGGTTCAGCAAAAGAGAACGATAGAATAAGTACTAGGCTTACAAAAAATAAGTCCTGGGGTCGATTTGCTCGACTAAAGGCGATGCTCCAGCATGGCCACAGTCAAATGACTGAAACAAGTAAAAGAGTAAAACAGTAAAACAGTATTGATATTATTTACCTTTTTTATTGACATTTCATTATTAACGTACAATTGTCATCTTATTTTATTACATCATGTTTCTTGACATAATGTCTCCAAAGAGGAGATCCTTCAGTGGTCGAAAAATTATCACAATCTCAATTGGCTGTATGAAAGAGGAATACTGGCTCCAAAAGACAGCACTGTAAGTAAAATTAATGAGCAGCTGCTACAGTACCTTCCTGGAAGCCCTCACATTTCTAAGTCAGTTGATACAATCCCAGATCCAGAAGAGGAACCCTAATGGCTACCTTCCCACAGATTGGAACTTAAAGTAGGAACTCCAGTAATGTTATTGAGGAATTGGGATCCACCATCATTTTGAGATAGGACATGCCTGGTGGTTAAAAAGATGATGCCACATGTTATTGAGGCCACTATTCTCTCTGGATGTGGAAAAAGAGAGGATTTTTTCATACCTAGGATTTCTCTCATTCCATCGGGAGCAGAAATTCCTTTTTCATTCAGAAGAGTACAATTTCTATATGTGAGTGTGTGTGCATGCATGTGTGTGCGTGCATTTGTGTGTGTGTGAATATAAACACATTATAGATTGCATATACACAATGTATATTATTTACATTATTTACATTGGACAGATATGTGTCCTTATCTTGTTTGTTGTTGCCACAATGTTTCAGTTGATTTGCACTCCAGCCGTCATCAGGTGTCCTGGTAGAATTTTGAACCCAACCTTGGGTTCTTATTTCTAAGGTATGATGTTATTATTATTTTTATTATTATTTATTCAAGGCACTGCCTGGAATTGAACTCGAAATCTTGGGGTTAGTAGTCCGCACTTTTAACCATCATGCTATATACCTCTGGGCAATTATAGAGTGAATTTTAGGGCTTATAGACCTAATATTTTTGTATCCTTTCTTAATGCCGGTTCCCATATTCTACTCATATCTGTTCTAGGTCTTTCACAGAGGCCTCAGAAAAGATACAAAAGATATGCGGTCCATATGACATCAGGACGGTATTCAAGAATCATACAACACTTCGCAAATATCTCCTTTGAGTAAAACTACCAATAGAAGTGAATATGACTGAAGACTGCGCATAGTAATAATAACATCAGCAAAAAAATACCTTAGGAATGAGAACCCAGGGTTGGGTTCAAAATTCTACCAGGACATCTGATGAAGGCTGGAGAGTAAATCAGCTGAAATGTTGTAACAACAAACAAGATGAGGACACATGTCCATCCAATGTAAATAATGTAAATAATGTGCAAAATTCTTCATCTCTAAAATATAGACCAGTAACACAATGTATGTGTTTTGTTTATTTGCAATCAGTAATGCTTACATTACTAGTGCTACTTG
>NC_068990.1:49926439-49927920 GCF_001194135.2 Octopus bimaculoides
GCCACTAGGTTACAGAGACTAAGTTACCACTAAGTTACACCAGCATCGGTTGTCAAACACAAACACACACACACACACACACACACACACACACACACACACAAACACATATACGACAGGCTTCACTCACAAGGCTTTGGTCAGCCCAAGGCTACAGTAGAAGACACTTGCCCAAGGTACCACGCAGTGGGACTGAACCCGTATCCATGCGGTTGGTAAGCAAACAACTTACCACACAGCCACTCCTATGTGTGTGTGTGTGTGTGTGTGTGTGTGTGTGCATGCATATGTATACATTTGTGTGTTTGTATGTGTGCATGCACATGCGTGTATGCACGTGCATGTGTGTGTATGTATATATAGTTCATAGATGAGATCCAGATATTCTCCATACAGAATACACTTAATAGTACTGAAGAGATTTAATCTTGAGTGGGTATAGAAGTAATTGTAGGGTTAAGCAAATAAGACAGATCAATATATAGAGAATATTTTTATATTTCATACATGAAATATAAAAAAATGTACATATGTAGGTATGACTTACACAGAATATAAGTGATATAGGTAATTAAAGGGTGGAGAAAAAGTACAACAAATACAAAAGCTGTTTCTGGGGACTCGGCAGTCCAAAATGATATTTGTAGATTGATTTCATTGTAGGATAAGACGAGCCTCCATCTTACATTTGAGATGTTAGAGGAGAGAAGCTCAAAGATGAAATGATTGAATGTGGAGAGCTAAGTGAATTAGAGAGGGGAATTGGGGAAGGTGAGTTTCAAGATAGGGAATAGTGAGAGGAGGAAAGATAATTTAAAAGTGAGGCGTTAATAAGGGGGATAGTAGTGGGTAGAAGTAGTAGAGGTGGAAAGTAGAAGGATGAGGGGAGGATGGGGTTGGTAGTATGTGAATGGTGGTCTATTGTGTTAGGTTTGTATGAAAGCTATAGAATTAATGGTTGAGATAGTGAGAAAAGGAAATGGCTATATTTTTGAGGTAAGTAAGGTGACTAATTCATTGGGTGAGTGAGATTACTCTTATATGTAGAGAGGTATAAGAGAAGATAGAGGGGTGTGGGCAGAGTGAGGGGTGAGTTGGTAGCCTATATTGCAGTGGTTAGTGGGATAATGAATTTGGGTTGTACTTCGGGACAAATCTGTAAAAGATTATCTAATCATTATAGTACCTTTAGAGATAGAAGTAAAATAGCAAGCACTAGTCTTAGTAAATTCATTTGGGAACTGACAGAACAAAAAAAGCAATATTCGTTAGAATGGTCGATCATCGGGAGGTCTTTCCCGTATGACAAGGGTAGGAGATATTGTTCGTTATGTAATTTAGAACTATATTTTATATTATTCTCTAAGGGTAAGTTAATAAATAAACTAACAAATAATGCTCTAAGATGTACACATTTTCCAAGACACACATTTCTCTGGTTTAAATGAATTATAAATTGCAGTACGACCGGATATTATAGT
>NC_068990.1:49932715-49934957 GCF_001194135.2 Octopus bimaculoides
AAGCCCCCCTCTTTCTCTAGTTCTGGCGAGGATGTAGTCGATTTGGCTAGAGTGTCTGCCGGATTGGTAGGTGACTAGGTGACAGGCAGGTTTCCTGAAGTTGGTATTGCAAGCCATAAGATCGGTTGCATCACAGAACTCCAGCAGTCTGGTTCCCTCCTCGTTGCGGGAACCGAAGCCATAGCCTCCATGTATGCCATGGAAGCCTCCAGCACGACGTCCGACATGACCATTGAAGTCACCAGCCACAAAGAGAAGGTCTCTGTCTCTTGTCGACGAGGTAGTTTGCAAGAGGGTGTCGTAGAATTGGTCTTTCACCCCATCCGGGAGCCCCGGTTGAGGGGCATAGGCTGTGTGTATCATCATCATCACCACCAATATTTAATGTCTGTTGTCCATGCTGGCATGGGTTGGAAGGTTTGACTAAGACTGGCAAGTTGAGGGGCTGCACCAGACTCCAGTCTGATTTGGCCTGGTTTCTATAGCTGAATGTCCTTAACACCAAATACTTTGAGAATGTAGTGGGTACCTTTTATGTGTCACCGGCATAGGTGTCAGTTTCATGACACCAGTATCTGTCACATCTATGATTTCGCTTGGCTTGATGGATCTTCTACTCAAACATGGCATGTTGCTGTTGGTTTCGGTCATTTGCCAATGCCTCTTTGAGGCCCAATGCTTGAAAGTGCTTTTCATGTACCACCAGCACAGGTGCATTTTATGTACCACCGGCACAGGTGCTACTTACATGACACCAGCATCAGCCACATTGTCTCCATGAGGCCCAATACACAACAGGTGGTTGCCAAAGGTCTCAGTCCCTAGTCATTGCTTCCATGAGGCCCAAAATTTGAAGATTATGCTTCACCACCTCATCTCATGTTTTCCTGCATCTACCTCTTCCACAGGTTCCCTCCACAGAGATCAGTACTACTTTACATGGCTGTCTACGTCCATACGCATAACATGACCATACCAGCACTTCTCTAGTACTTGGTAGTGATTCCACTATGAGAGCAAGGTCATCAACATAGAGGAGCTCCCAGGGCAGCCTGTCTTGAATTCCTTTGTTATTGCCAGGAGGACTATGATTGAATAAGAGTGGGCTGAGGGCTGATTCTTGGTGAACCCCTACTTCTATCTGGAATTCTTCTCTATACTCATAGCCAACCCTTATCTTACTAATGGCGTCCCTGTAAAGTTCTGTACAGCTCTTATTAACCACTTGTCAATCCCCAGTTTCAGCATCGCCCACCAGATAAGGGATCGGGGGATCCTGTCAAAGGCTTTCTCCAAGTCAATAAAAGCCAAGTATAGGGGTTTGCCTTTGGCTAGGTATTTCTCCTGCAGTTGCCATACCAAGAATATAGCATCAGTGGTGCTTCCACCTGACACAAAACCAAACTGCATCTCATCTAAGCAGACTCTCTCCCTAATTAGTTGGGCAATGACTCTCTGTAACTTTCATCACCTGATCCAGCAATTTGATACCCTTGTAGTTATTTCTATTTAAAGCATCACCTTTACCTTTGTACCTGCTATGCAAAGTCATTGGGTATGACTCCTTCATGAACTACTTGGTTTATAATACGGGTGACTAGGCCATGACCCACACCACCAGATATTTTAAGCATCTCAGCAGTGATTCCTGATGGCTGGGGGCTTTTCCTGACTTTATATCCTTAATTGCTTTATCTACCAGGGTGCTATCTATTTGGGTAACTGGTCCCTCTACTGGGTCAACATTTGGCAGGCTCTCCTCCCCTCACTAAACGAGTATGAAGCGGTGACAGGTGCGAAAATTAACGCGGAAAAGTTAGTGGGCTTGCAACTGGGCACCTGGAGGGGCAAGTCCATGCCGTCCAACAGCGTCGTAGGGTGCTGGACAGACGGACCTGTTAAACTGCTCGGGATCTGGTTCGGTTCAGACCTCCAGTTGGAGAAAAACTGGGAAGAAGTGACGAACAGGGTGGCCAATCTCACCCAGAAATGGGCCGAGAGGAAGCTCTCCTTGAAAGGTCGAGCGGAAGTGGCGAATGCATACATCGCATCCGTCATCTATTACCGCTTGACCGTCGTCCCTTGTTCCGACCGCTGGTTAACCAAGATAGTACGCTTGCTCTTCAACTTTTTGTGGAAGGGCCAGGTACCACTGGTCAGGCGCTCCATCTGCTGTCAACAGCCGCTGAACGGAGGCCTTGACATGCCGTGGTTGCTGATGCGCAAACATGCGCTCAGGCTA
>NC_068990.1:49935247-49937138 GCF_001194135.2 Octopus bimaculoides
GGTGCGCTACCTGTTCGAGATAAACTCTACCGGCACGGAAGTGCCGTCAGCCGGGCCTGCCCGAGGTGCGCTCAGGACGACGAAACCGTTCTGCACGCACTCGTCCAGTGCCCGAGTATTGCTGACCTGTGGGTTTATGTCGAACAGCTACTGTCACATGTAGGGCGGATCCGGCTATCAGCTGAATCCATCGTGTGGATTGACCCGCCGACCTCCTTTAACCGGGAAGGCAAGGCAATTTTCCTATGCCTAGTGGCTGTAGCGAAAGAGGTGGTATGGTGGACCCGTTTGAAAGGGCTAAAGTCAGACACTTTCCTCTTTGGCCAAAGCCTCATCAACCTTTTCAAGTTCTACTTGAAAAGGAAGATGAGAGGAGAGAGGGAACTGCTGTCTCATAGCAAATTTGTTGAAAGATGGGTGACTGTTGGAAGAATGGCCAGTATAAACGGACCAATTCTGAGAATACACCTGTAGGAAAAAAGGTAATGTAAAAGGAGAAAGGGCTCTATACCACTTTCTTATTTTTTCTGACCAGGCTCCCGTGGTTTTATGGGTTTTTCCACGTGTAACCTTTTCTTTTTCGAAGCGCCACCCCCCTTTGGGAGTTTTATTTATTTATTCATTTATTTATTTATTTATTTATTTGTTTGTTTACACGAACGTTTTTCTATTTTTCGGACAAAACCTTTTGTAACCTTCATCCTGTCTTTGTCCTTACATGTTTTTGATTGATATTAGCCCTTGTGGCCAATAAAACGAATTAATTATTGTGAATTTTACCGGTTTCGTAAAATTACTAATCATTGCTTTGAATGCACACTGATTAGTGAACAGTGTCAGGTCTACTAGTCCCTGAGTAAAAAGATTATGTGTAAGGGAGATGAGTAGGTCTGGATTTGGTGCAATTAGGGTAGAAATAGATCTGTAATATATATATATGTAGTGAACACGCTATCACCATTTTATACAAATCATCTTCCCCACTGTTATAAATATATTCAAGTTCGGGCGTAGTAGAAAACATCTTTCCCTGTCATCACGTGACTAATTAGTATTTGAAGCGGCAACTGTTTCGTACCGTTCCCGCCAGAACGCAAATCGACCAATCACAGCCCGTAATAAGGTCACGTGACAGTGCTTTTCTAATACCTCTCTGGAGCCCCTATTTTGCTTTAAATAGCCTAAATTCAGCGGCAAAATTCGTCTCGGTTCAGTTCTCTTAGAGACCTGTTCCGTGTACCACACAGAGCAGCAGCAGCAGTTCCAGCGACATCAACAGCATCTCTAGCTGCGACTACCAGCATCGCCGCCGCCAGCGTCAACACCACTTCAACTACGAACTACAAGATTCGCCACCAGCGTCGCCAACATCGTCAACATGACTTATACGTACACCAGCTAACTTCTAACTCTGTTTGTGCGATTCACCTTCGCCACGATAGACGACAAGAACCTAGCCTGCGACGAACGTCTGTATACAAGAACCCGGCTTGGCATGGAAGCCCTAACATCACAACGAGTGATCGCCCTGCCCCACACGCTTCAACTTCTTACATACAGACTGTTACTATTGTGTACTCAACAAACTGGCAAATTCGTATATGTGTTACTGACTCTCTTTTTCTATCTGCTGTATCTCACGCATTCACATACATCTGTGCACACACTCTTTTGTATACACACTATTCTATTTACATGACGGCTTCTCTTTTATTATGTTTTCATTATGTCGCATTCACAATCACACACAGACATACATTATAACGCTACAATAAATATTACTGTTATTCATCTTCTATCGGTTGTGATCTATCGTCTTCATTACTGGCCATTTACGAATGCACTATGTTATCGAAGTATAACATAAATATATCATTTGATATATTTTGTG
>NC_068990.1:49937238-49938880 GCF_001194135.2 Octopus bimaculoides
GAAGAATAAAGAGTAAAACAGTAGATAGAAGAATACAGACAGGAGAATAAGTTCACAACTCATCTTCTTTCAGAGGGTATGGAGATTTGTATTTATGTGAAGGTATAGGTCCTTAAATATAATCCCAGGTAAGTCCAGGCAGTATTTTGAATGCTGTGTACATGTTGAAGGAATAGATCAAGACTTGATCTATTCTTTCAACATTCAAATTACTGCTACAGAAAGCACTTATCTTATGATTCACACTGGTGATCTGGCTATGCCCCGGATGTAGGGAACTTGCCTCCCTTGTCAGTCATAAGGTAAGTGCTTTCTGTGGCTATGGGTTGTTTTGACTCTTATTCCAAGCAATAATGGTGCTGACTAGTGCCCTTAGTTAATTTAGTGACATCTATATTTCTGCCTTTCAGTTGTAAATTGTGAATAAGCCACCCTTACTATTTATACACATACACATATATATACACAGGTTACAGTAGAGGCAGAACCAACAAAAAAAGTACTCCATCCAGTGAGAGATAAATATCTATTTAAATATACAACTGAAAGAGCTACTAATAGTTTCATGCTTTTATGATACTTGGAAAGGCATATTTATATAATATGCTATGTATCTTAAAGCAATCTTTCAGGATCCATTTATGATACAACACATAAACTGAGCCTGAAAGATTGTTTAAGATACATGGTGTACTTTATAAATATGCCTGTTCAAATATCATAAAAGTATGAAACTATTAGTACTTTTGGTTATTTATCTAAATTGATATATGTACAGACATGACAGAAATAAATAAACACCCTTGTAATCATTAAAATTTATTTAAATCTGAAATTATATATTCAAATTATTTATCAATTATAAAGTGAATATCTAATATTTAGTAGACATGCTCTTTGCATTTTTCAATGCAAGAACCTTATTAAGTATGCTATTGACCAGTTTATGTTTCCTTCACATTCACCAGCTCTGACCAACCATTGCTCCAAATAGCTCCCCAGACCATCACAGAATAGCCACCATATTTCTGCAATCCTTTCACATCAAATTCTTGATCATAGAATCTCCAGACCCACACTCAACCACTATTAGAAAATACAGCAAATCTGGACTCATCAGAGAATATGAGTGTCCCAAAATGCTAGTGGCCTCTCCACCATCTCCCTCGTCCAATCCTTTCTCCACTTGATAGTGGCTGGTTGAAGAAGTGGCTTCCTTCTTGCTGCTCTGCCATAGTAACCAAGTTTGTGGAGATGCCTGACAGCTGTTCTGGGACTGATGACAACTTGTTCTGCTATGTCAGAGGCCTTGAATGAGGATTATCCCCCACACTTCTCTTAACAAAGCAAAGGGTCCTGGTTGGCCTGGGTGAGGTGACATGGATTCCTTCCCTTCTCTGGTGAATTGTACAATCATTCTATTAACTGTAGAAAGCAGGATTTCATGGTTTTCTGAAATTTTATGCTAAATCCACCTTCAGATTGACCCACATTATGCCCGCTTTGAAATTTTTTTGTATGTGGCATGATTAAACAGTCACATATAAATCCTGAAACATAAAGACGTCAATTGATAAAAAATACAAACCTTTTCAAGTTAAAATAAACATAAAACGATGTTTTATGAGGTATCTATTTACTT
>NC_068990.1:49942479-49944151 GCF_001194135.2 Octopus bimaculoides
TATATATATATATATATATATATATATATATATATATATACTAGTGTCTGTTTTTATGTTTAGTTATTAAAAAAATAGTTTTGCATCAGTCTGATTGGTTACTCTATACTTTTGTAGAGCACAAATTTATACTTAAACAATTATTATTAACAATCACTTCAGAGTTTTGGCCAGCTAACCTATTGCCGGGAAGTCTGACGATAGATTAGCTGGCCAAAACTTTAAAATCACTGTCAATAATATTTTGTTTAAGAATAATAAATATTAGGTCATCCAATAAATAATGCATTTTTTTTAATACTTCTTTTATTTTTCAAAATTAAGATAAACAAAGTTCTTTTTTAATCTGAAATATACCCTCCTTCATTTTCTACAATGTTCTTCCATCTATCTGGTAGACTTGCAAGGCCCCTCTTCCAAAATTCACTTGTCCATGATGAAAGACACTCTTCCAGTACTGTTCTGACCTTGTCTACAGAATTCATACTTTTTCTATCCAAATGATTTTAAAGACTGCAAAATAAATGATAATCAAATGGGGCAATGCCCAGTGAATATGGTGGGTGGGGCATTGTTTCCCATTCAAACTGCTTCAGCATTTGGAATGTCATCATCACTGTATGTGGCCAAGCATTATCCTGATGAAAGAACACATTTTTAGCACTGACTTAAGCCACTCAATCTGCTCACAGTAGATCTCCTTCGTTATTGTTTGGTTTGGGTTTAAAAGTTCAAAGGAACCCATTGACCCAATTTGCTGCAGGTGTCAACGAATGGTTAAATGACCAAATCCAAGCTTCTCTGCTAGTTCCTCAACAGTTACGATGGGATTTTGTTCCACCAAGGTTTGTAGGACGTCCTCATTAAGCTCTACTGATCTTCCAAGACAAGGCTCATCTTCTAGGCTGTAGTTTCCAGCTCAGAATTTCTGGAACCACCATTGACACTGGCGTATGCTTATTGTCCAATCCCCATATACTGCATTAATATTTCTTGCACTTTCCGTTGCATTGTTGCCTTTATTGAACTCCATAAAGCAAAATATGAGAAATATGCTCTTTTGTCACTTCCATTATAGCTTTGAAAAAATAACTGTTACAATTGAACTGCACTTTTCAAAACATGCACTAAGAATAAGTACAAGGTAAAATTACTACCTGCTTTTATTGTAAGTTGATGCATGTAGTGTATCCCATCCCCCTTCCGACTTTTAGTTCATACAATTCAAAAACTGCATTATTTATGGGATGACCAAATATATATAATGTATGCATATATACATGCATACATATATACATCTAGACAGATAGACAGATACACACAAACACATATTGTGTTGAGTGAAAAGTTTTGCAATATTTTTGTAACTAATTTGCTTTATTTACATTATCTACATTTGACGGATATTCGTCCTCATCTTGTTTGTTGTTAACACAACGTTTCGGCTGATATACCCTCCAGCCTTCGTCAGGTGTCTTGGGGAAATTTCGAACCTGGGTTCTCATTCCTATCGATGTCACTATTATTATTATTATTATATTATTATTATTATTATTATTATTAATCAGGTCGCTGCCGTGAATCGAACTCGGAACCTTGGGGTTAGTAGCCCGCGCTCTTAACCACTACGCCATATGCCCGTGGGCAATTATGGGGTGAATTTTAAGGCTTA
>NC_068990.1:49945801-49953623 GCF_001194135.2 Octopus bimaculoides
AATAGATTTATAAGCCTTAAAATTCACCCCATAATTGCCCACGGGCATATGGCGTAGTGGTTAAGAGCGCGGGCTACTAACCCCAAGGTTCCGAGTTCGATTCACGGCAGCGACCTGATTAATAATAATAATAATAATAATATAATAATAATAATAATAGTAACATCGATAGGAATGAGAACCCAGGTTCGAAATTTCCCCAAGACACCTGACGAAGGCTGGAGGGTATATCAGCCGAAACGTTGTGTCAACAACAAACAAGATGAGGACGAATATCCGTCAAATGTAGATAATGTAAATAATGTAAATAATTCCTCATCTCTTAAATATAGAACTGTATAATTTGCTTTATTCATCAAGTTACAACAAAAACAACCTAGCATTCAAAGTAGAAGCCACCATGCTGCACCGTCTGAAGACACCTTTCTGCTAGTTCTTTGATCCCATGCCGATACCAGTTATTGTCCTTCAAGATGAAGAATTCCTTCACTGAAGCTTCCACTGCCTCTTGGTTGATGAAGCATCACAAGCACAGGAAGTGAGCCGTGGATCAGAACAAGTAGAAGATGCCTATCCACAGAGCCAATCAATGAGAACAAACCTGAAAGTAAACTTCTTAATCACATGGATAAAGTAAAATAGAGAGCAATAGTTAGAGATAGATAAAGGGAAAGATAGATAAGGGAAATAAATAAATACAACATCAATTTAAAAGCATTTCTTTTTTTTTAGTATTTATTTTTATTTTGCAAAATACAAAATTTTTAATGTGTCTTTTATACATTTTACTTCAAACAGAATCAAATTTCCAAAATTCCATCATTTGAATGTTTTCTTGTAATGGCAGCTTAAAAGATATATAAAAAAGCATCAAGAATTTCATCATTTTCTGGATTTGATGATATGTTTTACGAATATAAGAGTCTACATTTATGGGTTTCTCTTGGGTAAACATTCATGTGTGTGTGTGTGTGTATTTATATACAGCAAAGGTGGAAGATACAATACAGGCTTTTAATATGAGGCAATGCATGATGAAAGGTATGTCAAGCTTGTCTATCACAGGTAAATTTGCCAGCTCTGATTCACAATTACCAACAGATAAAACCAAGGAAAGTATCTGTAAGAATACAATTCAAAGTTCCTTGTCCAGAAACACACCAATATTCTTCTACCATGTATAGACTCTGTGTTGTAGTTACCAACTACATTCTCCATTTGGTGTCAATTTTATTTACACAAATTTATTTCTACACATACCATTATTTATTATTATCACTGTCATGTCACTAAAGATTGAGTTTTTAGATTTACCTGTACCATATTCTTGGCACCAACATCAGTTTATTTACCATCAGGTCTTCTTTCAACTATAATTAGATGAGAACTCAAAGAGTGAAATCAAAGGATGTTGGGATTTTTCCTTCTTGATTTTGTTTTTGTTTTTTCCCTCTCAAACTTGAATAATCATGAAGAATACATTACAAGTGAAAGGTGTCAACAATCTGAACAAACACTTATTCTACAGTTCTTGGATCACATGATCTCATGTATATAGCAGGGCAAGTAGATGAGTAGCAGAGAGTCTTGTCCAACAGATAAGGGATTTAGATCAAGTCAATATATGACATGTAATTCCATGCTATGAAGGTAGCTATTTAATGAAGATCAGCTTATATAGCTTGTATATAGGTTGGGATAAAAAGGATACTGTTGAAGCTATGCCTTTATCTGTTAAGATCCCTTTAGATTGAAAGCTGCATTTGTTGTATCTTCTTATCTTTTCAATTTATATGAAACTATAAATAGTTATTTGATCTGTAGGCTTAGCTAGGCTTTGTTACACTGATGAGATTTAATAAACCATAACATGCCTATAGTTGTCCTCTCTTGCCTGCGAAGAAACATCAGATAGTCTTTTCCTCTAAGCATGTAAATTAACTAAAGAAATTAATTCACTGTTATTTATTATTTGAAGGAACTTCATACAGTATTCTAATTTTAGTATTCTAAAGGCTGGAATTATATGAATGTTTCACAAAAACTCAGAATCTAAGAAAAAATATGGAAAAAAAAAATGAACTAAAAATAAAGAAGAAAATTAAAATAAAACGTTTGCAATGAAAAATTACTAAATCAATGAAATACATAAGAAATCAAAGAAGATTTTTTAAAAAAAGCAGTTCCAAAAATAAACATCATCCATTTTTATAATTTGCTTTGCAAGATTTTTTAAAAATTAGTTTTGCAAGAATTTTGATTTGAAATCATGTGCTGAAACCAATATTGTTATAATTATTCACATTGTTTTGAATTAATTTTGTAGCTTCACTATATATTGATAAACATATCAAAAACTTTCAATGTGTAGTAAAAGGGGAACGTTATTTATGTGTGTGTGAGTGTGTGTGTGTGTGTGTGTGAGAGAGAGAGAGAGAGAGAAAGAGAAAGAAAGAAAGGAAGAATACACATATCTGTCCACATCTCTCACTTACCTACTTTCACCTGACTCTACAACATCTGCCAACTTGAATATTCCCAGCCAGAGTCCTATGACAACTCCTCTGTTTCCCCTTAGAAGTTGTAGTTTTCTCAATGTTGGAATTATAACAGTACTCTACAATATATGTGTGTGTGTATACTTTTACTTGTTTCAGTCATTTGACTATGGCCATGCTGGAGCACCACCTTTAGTTGAACTAATAGACCCCAGGACTTATTCTTTGTAAGCCTAGTACTTATTCTATCAGTTTGTTTTGCCAAATCGCTAAGTTACAGGGATGTAAACATACCAACATACAAACATATACATATATACAACGGGCTTCTTTCAGTTTCTTTCTACCAAATCCACTCACAAGGCTTTGGCAGGCTCAAGGTTATAGTAGAAGACACTTACCCCAGGTGCCATACAGTGGGACTGAACCCAGAACCATGTGGTTAGGAAGCAAGATATATATATATATATATATATGTGTATGTATCAAATGAAAAAAATTTCAAGAATTCTACATTATGACAATTAGAAATCTACATTGAAAAATAACCTAAAAAAGAGTATTTTTGTATACAATTATTGATGATGTCACTGGATAACTAAAGAATAAAAACTAAGGATAAGAATTCTTCATTATGCTTAATAGAAACTTAGATATTTTACGTCTCAATAATTAGTTATCTATTTACTCATAATATTAAACCTTTAATAAGAATTAACCTTATTATACGCACACACACACACAGATACATGTATACACACACACACACATATATATATATATGCATGTGTGTGTGTGTATATTCTCTCCTCTCTGTGAGGAGGCACAAGCACTTACATACACAATGGGAACTTCTACTTTCGAAATACAATCACAAAGTTTCAATTGGCCTGAGACTATAGCAGAAGACAATTGCCCAAGGTGCTACGCAGTGGGACTGAATTTGAATCCATGTGATTGAGAAGCAAGCTTCCTAATCACACAGCCATGCCAATATATATATGATGGGAAGGCGGCGAACTGGCAGAAACATTAGCACGCTGGATGAAATGCTTAGTGGTATTTTGTCTGTCTTTTCATTCTGAGTTCAAATTCCGCCGAGGTTGACTTTGCCTTTCAGGGTCGATAAATTAAGTACCAGTTGCGTACTGAGATCGATGTAATCAACTGGCCCCCTCCCCCAAAATTTTGGGCCTTGTGCCTAGAGTAGAAAAGAATATATATATATGATGGAAAAGAATTAAAAATTAAGATGAGGCAAAGCATATAGGTTAAGGGGTGAAATGCTTGTGACCCTGAGATACCTGCAGATGATCTGGAAGGGTTTCCAACACAGCAATAGTTTTAGAAGAGCTTGAAAAACTTCTGAATAACTCCTGCAGTTTCTGTGTGGAGAAAAGCATCTCCAAAATTTATTTCACCTATACATATGCTTCACTCTATGTCTGTATTAAGTATTCTATTTTTGAATGCTTTGTAGTATTTCTTCTAAATCTTTACATTCTGAGTTCAAATCTTGTCAACATCACCTTTTGCTTTTCATCTTTTCAGAGTCAATGAAATAAAGTAGCAGCTAAGTGCTACTAATCCATTTTCCTCAAAATTGCTGTCCTTGTGCTTAAATCGTGAATTATCATTATTGAAGACGTTGCACAATATCCAGTATTGTGATGTAGATTGATGATGTCTACTGCGAGTTTGTATTGTCTATCAAGTCACAATAAGGACCTCAGACAGACAATACTTTATGCAATATGCATGCAGTTCTAAGTAAAGCTGATTTTTGCAATAAACCAGGATTGTAGGGTATTTCTAAAGTTTACAGATGTTTCTTAAGGTTCAGTGGTATTGAACCCAATGCTCCAATGACAACCATTTGACTCTCATAGCTGCCACATCTTGGCAATCTCAATTCTCAGGTTTCCATATTTATCAATCTTTTCTCTTTCTTTAATGATAATATGATCTGGCACTGCTATGTTGATTATTAGGTACTCTTGTTTGTCCCTCCTAAAGGTTACTGTATCTGGCCTTTGGTGCTCTAATAACTTTTCTGTCTGGAAGTCAAAGTCTCAGAAGATCTTTACCTTCCTGTTTTCATCCATTATCTTTTCCAGTGTATGTTGATACCAAGCACCTATTACCTCATATCCATACTTCCAGCATAGTAGCCAGTGAAGGTTTTGGGTTACCTTGTTGTGTCTGCACTTGTACTCTTTCTGTGCAAAACTTTCACAAGCACTAACAATGTGAGACATGCTTTTGACTTTCTTCCCACACATTCTGCAGAGGTTTGATGCACTTGTATGGTATATATCCCGTTTCACTGAGTTGCTATTCAATGCTTGGTCTAGGGCAGCAATGATTAGACGTTCAGTCTTTTTTAAGGTCACCCTTGCTGAGCCACCTCCAGTATGCTTCCTGGTCTTTTAAGTTGTTAGTTTCATGGTGGAACTGGCCATGTATTTCCATACAGAGTAGAGTTTCTTCTCTCTTGTTGGCTATTCATGATCAGAATTCATTAGCACTCTCAAGTTCATTGCTGGTAAATCCTTCTGCATTAGTAGCATACTGTAGCATGTCTTGTTTGATGTTTACCAAATACTCTGCCATGTTTCTTCTTTCACTGTTGATGCACTCCCATATGTCCACCTTTATACCTCTTCATGTAGAATCTAAATATGTTCACCTTTGGATGGAGGGCATCATGCATTCTCATTGTCTTTTGGATAGTGCAATCAATTTGGTTAATCTCTACTCATGTCCATTTCAGAAGGGTGCACTATAGCAGACTACAGCAACAGCCCATATGTTGATGGCAGTCACAAGGTTCCTTGCATTGGATTTTGACTTCAAGTAAAGTGTGAGGCGCTTCAAATATGCAGTGTTGACCTTGACTTTCATTTCTCTGTGCAAGATATTATCCAACTCCAGGATCACAAGATACCTGTACCCATCATCATCTGGGTCTCCCATTTGCTCTCCATTTGGCAGTTCTATGCCCCTACAATCTGCTCTTTTACCTTGTTTCAAAGTGAGTACCGCACACTTTGAGATCCTGAATTCCAGCCTTAAATCTTTGCTGCATATCTGCACAGTCTTGACCAGCCTCTCCATTTCAGGCTCTGTTTTGCAAACAGTTTTAAATCAAGAGAAGGTGATTGAGATGAAGTCCATTCTTTCTCAGCTCAAAGTGCACGTTGACTTTGCATAGAACTACAGAAAGTGGGATCAAGGCTATAACAAATAACAAAGCTGGACAGGAATCTCCCTGAAAGATACCTCTTTTGATTGTTACCTCAACTAAGTGCTGGTTATTACAGAAAAGACATGTTTTCCAACTAGGCATGCTGTTTGTAATCAGTGCACACATGTTCTCCGCTACTCCACACATATCGAGTGTTTCCAAAATCCACGAATGCGGCAACATCTCATAAGCATTTTTAAGGTCTATCCAGGTCATGCATAAGTTTTTATGGTATTCTTCATTATGACCTTGTCAATTGCAAGGTGGTCCTTAGTGCACTTGGATCCTTTTCAGCATCCCTTTTGTTTTACTGGATTTAGATTGTTTTCCGCAAGGAGCGTATATATTTTCCCTGTGAGAATGCCTGTTAACACTTTCCATAAGATGTTAAGACAAGTAATGGGTTGGTACTTGCCAACCTCATTGTCCTTTGATCAATCTTTCATCAACAATGTTGTCTTTCCCTCTACAATCCATTCTGGAACTGCACCACTCTGTAGGCATTTGTTTAATTGCAACATAATTCATTTGTGTGTTGACCTAAACCACTTGAGCCAGTAGCCTAGGATTCTGTCTGATCCTGCTGCTTTCCAGTTTGGAAGTTTTGTTTTTTCTGTTGTTATGCATACATGATCTTGTTGTGGAGCCTCAGCGTGATTGAGTTCAGATCTCATGGAATGAATCCGCTCAACACTGTGGTTGTGGGAAACCTCTTGTTCCAGACGCTATTCCTAAACTGGCAGGTTTCCTCTGCTTCAGGAGGTATATTATCTTCTGTATCTCCTAAGCTCTTAAAAGATTTTCTCTGGTTATGAATAACCTGTTTTGCTGGAACTGCTATGTGTGATCAGTGTGGCATTGCACCTTCAATGTTTTCACCCATACACTTTGTTTTAAGGTTTCTATATTATTATCATCATCATATTATTACTATGATTATTATTATTATTATTAATATTATTATTATTTGATTTTTAAAAAAGCACTAGGTACATACTAAGGTTGATTTGAAAGATTTTTCCTAAAAATATTTAAGTTTTTGAGTCTGTGGAAATTTAAAAAACAACCTTTACCATCATTATTATAAGTGCTATTATTATTGCTCTGTGGAAGTGTATATAGTCATCATCATCATCACTATTGCATTTATATGCAAGAAAAAATAGCAGTAGCTTCCAAAAATTCTCATAATTATGGGAACAATAAAATTAATTAATCTGTGTGTGTGTGTGTGTGGTGTGTTTGTCTTTAAATATACGCACATATGTACATACATACATATATACACACAAACATTGTACATATCTTTTACACAAAGTTTGTGTACAGATAAAATTTACCATAAACAAGGACATGTCACAGATACATAATATATATATATATATATGTATGAAGGGCATCCAACTGTAGAAACCTTGCCAGATTAGACTGGAGCCTGGTGCAGCCTACTGGCTTGCCAGTCCTCAGTCAAACTGTCCAACCCATGCCAGAATGGAAAGCAGATGTAAAACAATGATGATATTTATATATATATATTTATAGGTTAAATAAAATGAAACAACAAAGCCAAGGCAGTATAAAATTTCCAGGACATTTTATAAAGAGAAGGGTAGTCTTACAGCTGTTTCAGGGATATAAAAGATATCCCATCATTAGAGATGATATGAAGGTACATGGCTCAGTGGTTAGAGCGTCGAACTTACGACTGTGAGGTTGTGAGTTTGAATCCTGGACTGGGTTGCGTGTTGTGTTCTTGAGCAAAACACTTTATTTCACCTTGCTCCAGTTCACTCAGCTGTAGAAATGAGTTACGATGTCACTGGTGCCAAGCTGTATCGGCCTTTGCCTTTCCTTTGGATGACATCGGTAGCATGGAGAGGGGAGGCTGGTATGCATGGGCAACTGCTGGTCTTCCATAAACAACCTTGCCCGGATTTGTGCCTTGGAGGGTAACTTTCTAGGTGCAATCCCATGGTCATTCGTGACTGAAGGGGGTCTCTGTCCTCCGTAGAGATGATATGAGAAAGTTAAATAGAAGGAAATAGTAGAAATATAGGAAATATAAAGGGAAATATAA
>NC_068990.1:49954069-49955179 GCF_001194135.2 Octopus bimaculoides
GTGTGAGTGTGGGGTGGGGTGGGGGTGGGGGGAAGAACATATCTGGAGACTTTTTGTTGAAGTCTTCATTAAATATAGTTTGGTATAGAGTTCAAAGTATTAGAGAGTGAAAGAAGGGTGTCTACTGCATGAAAGAAATCTTTGTGTATTCCTGCCAAGAGAGTGGCTAAAAAAACATTTATTGAATGGGTTTTATGTCCACCAGTGTGTGTGTATTGTGTTGAATGTCCTTTCAATATGTTTGGAAAGTGACCAGCTGTGAGTTGATAGATGTGTATGTTGTGAAGAATGTCTTGAAGAAAGAATTAGGATTTTTCTTTAGGTTAGATGTATTCTTCTGAGTGTCTCCACTTGTGTGTATGCGTGTGGTTTACTGGTATTTGATAAGATGGGATACATTGAAACCAGTAACATTTTCTTTATATAATTTTTAAATCATTTTTATTAAATTCCCTCTTAAATTGAAATGTCTTAGACTTACTTCTGTGCTATTTCCACCTCCATCTTTTATATATAACAATTTGATTTGTATAGATCTCTAATATACATATACATATCGTCGTCGTTTAACGTCCGTTTTCCATGCTAGCATGGGTTGGACGATTTGACTGAGGACTAGTGAAACCAGATGGCTACACCAGGCTCCAATCTGATTTGGCAGTGTTTCTACAACTGGATGCCCTTCCTAACGCCAACCACTCAGAGAGTGTACTGGGTGCTTTTACGTGTCACCTGCACGAAGGCCAGTCAGGCGGTGGGTGCTTTTACGTGTCACCCGCACAAAGGCCAATCAGGCGGTACTGGCAACGGCCACGCTCATCCCGCTCGAGAAACCTCATGTGTCACCCGCACAAGAGCCAGTCCAGGGGCACCAGCAACAACCTCGCTCGAAAATCCTACAACAACCCCACACAAGAGCCAGTTCAGGGGCACCGGCAACGATCTCGCTCAAAGAAATTTCATATGTCACCAGCACAAGAGCCAGTCCGGGGGCACTGGCAACGATCTCGCTCGAAAAACCTCATGTGTCACCCGTACAAGAGCCAGCCCAGGGGCACCGGCAACGATCCCGCTCGGAAGATTTCATGTGTCGCCCGCACATGAGTCAAT
>NC_068990.1:49955976-49957733 GCF_001194135.2 Octopus bimaculoides
TATATATATATATATATATATATATATATATATAGAGAGAGAGAGAGAGAGAGAGAGAGAGATAAATAGATAGATAGATATTGTTGCTATTATGCAAAAGTGTTGTGAGTTCAAAACGTTGCTTTTTCAGGAAGACATAGGACAAAGTGGTGAAGGCTGATCTCAGGACCTTGAACCTCACAGAAGATGACACAGGACTAGTATAACTTGTGACATGTGGTTCTCAAGAACCCTTGCCCAATTCTGTGAAACTAAACCCTTGATGCACTGCATGTGTGTGTGATTAATATATATATTTTCACAAATGGGCCCTTTGATCAATTTCTCCCACAATCCTTTGATTTTCTAGCTGTAGCTTTTCTGTGATACTACTAACCTTTTTTACTACCCAAAACCATTCACTAATCCATAATATTGTTCTTTCCACCCACACTTTACATGACACCACCACCCACCAAATCATTTCACCTTCTCTGCCACCACATCTCTCAATCCCGCCATGCACTACTCCAGCTTCTCCCTCCCCTACACTCTCATAATCTACCCAATCACTCATATCTCTCTCTTTTTCTCATCCTTCTCCTGTTTATTGTTTTATCATTACTACTCTGTTATTCTTCACTCCACTCCTAACCTACCATTCTCTAAATCCAGCCTTCAACCAATCCAATCGCTTCAGTTGTCACCTACGTCCACTACATATCATCTACTCAATGTGTTCTTCATATATCACATTCACCCCTCAATGCGTGCGTGTGTATGGGTGCGAGGTTGTTGAGTGCGCATGTGTATGCAGGTATATATATATGTATATGTACATATATGTATAGTTTTTGGTGAGTATATGGGTGAGCATGCGCGTGTTTCAAGCAAGGGTGGTTTAGTATATACATATACGGATTAGTGCGCTTACGCGAATACTATAGACTTTTTACTCCCTTACTTTTACCCCCTCCCCTTACTTAGGGGTTTATAGCTCTTTTGTCTTAATAACGGTCAACCACACAGTAATTTACCTTTGTTTAACGGTCATTTTTCACAGGAATTTTCAATGGCCAGATAACTGAAGAGATGTTGGTATGGGTTCCCACCCTGGCATCCAAAACTCGGAGTTTTATCATGGCTACCGAATAAGTGTCACAGAAAACAACTTCTGCCACATTCCATGGAGAAAAACTAGACATAGTTGATAGCTGCCGCTATCTAGGTGACCAAGTTAGTAGTGGGGAAAGATGCGCTGAAAGTGTAGCTGCTAGAATAAGAATAGCCTGGGCAAAGTTCAGAGAGCTCCTACTTCTGCTGGTGACAAAGGGCCTCTTGCTCAGAGTAAAAGGCAGACTGTATGACGCATGTGTACGAACAGCCATGCTTCATGGCAGTGAAACATGGGCTGTGACTGTTGAAGATATGCGTAGGCTCGCAAGGAATGAAGCCAGTATGCTCCGATGGATGTGTAATGTCAGTGTGCTTACTAGACAGGTATACGTGCCTTGAGAGAAAAGTTGAACCTAAGAAGCATCAGATGTGGTGTGCAAGAGAGACGATTGCGCTGGTATGGTCATGTGGCGAGAATGGATGATGATAGCTGTGTGAAAAAGTGCCACTCCCTAGCAGTTGAGGGAACCTGTGGAAGAGGTAGGCCCAGGAAGACCTGGGATGAAGTGGTGAGGCAAGACCTTCGAACATTGGGCCTCACTGAGGCGATGACTTCTGACCGAGACCTTTGGAAATACGCTGTGCGTGAGAAGACCCGGCAA
>NC_068990.1:49957743-49964258 GCF_001194135.2 Octopus bimaculoides
CTCCTGTGCATGTGGCACATAAAACACACCATTTCAAGCGTGGCCATTGCCAGTACCACCTGACTGGCCTTCGTGCCGGTGGCATGTAAAAGCACCCACTACACTCTCAGAGTAGTTGGCATTAGGAAGGGCATCCAGCTGTAGAAACTCTGCCAAATCAGATTGGAACCTGGTGTAGCCATCTGGTTCACCAGTCCTCAGTCTAATCGTCCAACCCATGCTAGCATGGAAAGCGGACGTTAAACAATGATGATGATATATATGTATATATATACTGAATCGAGATTGAACCAAATTTGATGACTGGCACCCGTGCAAGTGGAGCGCTAACAGCACCATCCAAGCAGGATCATTGCCAGAGCATCTGTCTGACTTCCCTGCCGGTGGCACATAAAAAGCACTTTTTGAGTATGATCGTTACCAGCGTTGCCTTACTGGCACGTGAACAAAACATTCGAGCGAGGTTGTTGCCAGTGCCGCTGGACTGACTCCTGTGCAGGTGGCACATAAAAAACACCATTTGAGCGTGGTTGTTGCCAGTACCGCCTGACTGGCCCTCGTGCCAGTGGCATGTAAAAGCACACACTACACTCTTGGAGTGGTTGGCATTAGGAAGGGCATCCAGCTGTAGAAACACTGCCAGATCAGATGGGAGCCTGGTGTAGCCAGCTGGTTCGCCAATCCTCAGTCAAATTGTTCAACCCATGCTAGCATGGAAAGCAGACGTTAAACGATGATGATGATGAGTGGTTACTACTACCTTGCAAGCCATGACAGAAAGAAAGGATGTGCTCAAAGCCGAGAATTTGAGTTTACGGAACACAGAAATAATATTTGTATATCACCTGATGAAACACAAGATATAATAATGCAGAGAAATGGTTACACAACCAAATACCTGTGAACCTGGAGAACTGTGCTGCATGGAAACAATTGTAGTGATTACAAATAAATGTTCCTCTGAACTCCTTCTTATTGACTCTAATTTATTCAATTATCCTTTCACACACTACAGAAGCCCCAATACAAATCTGGTAGTAGGTATAATACTACTGCTGAAGGTGGATGAGCTTTATACTGTACTCTACTATTTTCTTAACAGAGTATAACTTAACTATACATATATGTATATGCATGTGTGTGTGTGTGTGTGTGTGTGTGTGTGTGTGTGTGTGTGTGTGTGTGCGCGCGTGCGTATGTATACACATATATATATATAATTGTTTTTCTTATAGTTTCTGTCCTAATCAGTCTTTATCATGCCAGTTGTGTTTTCTTCTACATTCTTTTATAAAATAGTTTTATGTCTTTATTACATCAGTTATTAGTTACATTTTTGTTTTATATAGTATTATATCTTACCATGGCACATACATTTTACCCCTTTTTTCAGCTTCATATATTCTCCTAACAAGATGGGTAACCTATCACATGTAAATTAATTAATTATGTACATTAATTATACAATTATAAAAAAAAAATGTTTTTACTCCAATTAAAACAGCTGTTGAAAACATTCCAATTCAAAAGCACATGTAAAAGTTACACTTTTTGCTTTTTTATTATTCTAAACGTTGCTCTCAACTATCACTTCAGCAAATTTCATATATACATGCAAGTTTATTCTGCTAGTTTTTATTGCATTGAAATTGGAGTTTAATGGTGTGTTAATAATTGAGTTATCATCTAAGCTATGTACTCTGTTATTCATTGGTATCTTTATTGCATTAGTCATGTATTTCATGTTTTTTTTTAGTTTTCTTTCCATACATGAGGTATGAATTTGTGGGTAGATAGTGATATTTTTCTACATTTATCATATCAGTTATAATATATATTTTTCTATTTAAACCTTGTTATGTAATATTCTCCTTTTTTTTTATTCATAATATCTTTTTTGCTGTTCATCATATTTAGTTTCCTATCTTTATCGCGTCAGTTTTCTTTTTTCATATTTTTTTTTATAGATTCATAATGGTATAGAGTCAGTTGTTTGTTTTTCATTTTTTTTTTTGTTAGTTTCATCTCCTTGTGCCAGTTACATATTTTTGATCGGATTTTTTGACTTATTTCATTCATTTTTTTATATTTCCGTATCCTTATGTTAAATATTTTTTCAGGTATTTTTATCACTATTTCATGTCCTTATTATGTTAGTCATACACTTTTTACTGCATTTTTTTTATTGCTTGATAACTTTATTGTAGCAATTATAACATTTGAGTTATTTTCTTTAATGTTTTATATTCTAACCGTGTAAAATATATATACATTTTTTTCTTATTTGGCTTATATTTTATATTTTATGTTCCTGTCATATAAGTTCTCTCTTATTTGTTTGAGGCATTGAACCGTGGCCATTCTGGAACACAGCTTTGAAGGGTTTAATTGAATAGTACTTATTTTTTAAGTCTGGTACCTATTCTATCAATCTCTTTTGCTGAATCACTAAGTTATGGGGGCATAAACAAACCAACACTGGTTGTCAGGCAGTATGGCAGAGATAAGGCATTAGTTGACCTAGTAGCTACAGTAGAAGATATTTGCCTAAAGTGCCATGAGGTGGGATTGAACTTGAAACTATGTGGTTGAAAAGCAAACTGCAAGCTTCTTAACTATACAGCCATGCTTGTACCTGTTAAGTATTTTTATTTTTCTGTTATTGTTGATAATTTAGACAGGAGGGCAAAGACAATGTTCAGGACATTTGCAACTCACACTCTGATTGGGCAGTTGATGCAAGTGATGCCCATCCTGAACATCTGTATATTAATCAACATCTACAGTAAAGCTATGGGTAGAACTGGATCTGTATGGGAGGAATTTGTGGCCTGAATGCTTGGAATCCAGTAAGCTGTCTAAAAGGCACCCATGCAGTAGGTAGTGATGTTAAATCACATAGCAGTAGGCCAAGTACTCATGAGTATAGTCACAGTCTTCTGTTACACAGCAAGTTTGTGTAAATAGCAATAAAGCTATTGAAGTGTGTGTGTGTGTGTGTGTGTGTGTGTGTGTGTAACAGACTATATGCAAATATGTAAAAAAAATATATGTGATCTTGTACCAAAATGCAATTAAATATCACAAAGTTATGATTTTAATAGAAATTTGAGAAAGAAAACTAAAAGCAGTTGCCATCATTCTCATCAGCAACAGCAGCATTATTTTATATATCTATTTTCCTATGCTTGCAACTTGTTGTGGTCCCTTGTCATCTACTTTTGCATATAGTCTGCATCCCTCATACCTACAGGAACATGACACTGGATGTCCAGATTTAGATGGTATTCAGGTATAACATACAAGACTACTCTCCTATGCTCTCTGAGCAGAACACCATTCTGTAGCAGATTTAACCTTCAGATACTGATTTTCAGCTAAGTATTTTGACATAACATGAAATGAAGTGTTTTGCTCAATAACACAATGCACTACCAGGTTCAAGAATTGATCCCACAACCTAATAACTGTGAGTCCTACACCCTAACCACTATACCATGTAGCGACTTTAATTTCTACAGCTGACAAATTCTACAAGAGACTAGCATCCTGTTCAGTGACAGAGTTATCCCTCAACAGGTGTAGACTTTTTGAGAACTAAAAGGAGAGCTCAACAGCAAATCTCAGCCACTTACAGTTTTGTCTTTAAAATTCCACTCAAAAAGCATTGGTTAGCCTGGGGTTATAGTAAAAAAAACTAGCCCAATTTGTAGCACAGTGAAACTAACCCACACATGGTTGAGAATCAATCTTCTTAAGCCAACAGCTATATCTGCACCTATAAGGTATCATTAGATATACAATATCTGAAGAAAAAGAGAAAGGATGGACATGGCAGGAAAGCTTTTGATCATAGCTGTGCTCCATCAAGCTAAAACTACAGACTCACCTGATGATGATGGCAAGAAAAGAAAAAAAACAAAACAAAAAAAGAACAAAAGTTACACTTGATGCAGCTGATTACATCACTTTGTGAGACATCTAGAATGGTTTGATACAACAACACATCATTTTAACATCCTCACAATGTTAAAGAACCATTAGCAGGAGTGATGCATGCTTACATAAACACATACTAATGCAATATACATAATTAAACATACAATATTTTAAACAATGAATTGATCATACATGCAGTAAAAAAAAAATTTATTTATCCAAATTATTCTCCATTAAAAAAAAATTTTCTGCTAAACCACTTGTTGTTTTGTTTTTGTTTTTTCATTGTGAAAAATTAAAACAAATAAATTTAAAAAGGAAAATTAAAACAAAACTTAGAATAAATTTAAAAAAATAAAAACAACAAAAATTCCATATATACTATTCTATTACTAGTATGGTTCAGTTATATACAAATACAGTTATATATACATATATACACACACACACACACACATATATGTATGTATGTATGCATGCATATATCCTATACAAGTACATACTGATGCACACATACATATGCATATATATATATATATTATTGTGTCTTGGGAGAGTCATTCTGTTTTAATGCCTTATTAATTAACACACTCACCAGTTTGATTTCTACTCATTTACTTATTTATTTTTTCTAAAATTTTCATTGCATCTTGTAACCACTTCAATAGTCATTGACTCTGTCCATTATCAGAGTTGCATTCTTTTTGTTTGTTTGTTCATACACGTCAGTGTGCAAGTATATACACATATGTATGTATGTATGTATGTATGTATATGTATATATGTATGTATGTATGTATATACGTATGTATGTATGTGTGTATGTATGTATGCATATATATATATATATATATATATATATATATATATATATATATATATGCATGCATGTGTGTACATTTGTATGTATGTATTCTGCATATTCATGTGTTTGTGTGTTCATGTTTGTGTATATACCTCTGTCTCCTTGTGTGTGCATATTTGAGTGTGTCTATCCATATGGGTTTGTGTGATTATGTATGTGCATTTGCTATGTATGGATGTATGTCTCCATATGTGTCCTTATGTGGGCATATGTGAAGTGTGCATGTGTGTATATCATCATGTGTTTCAGTCTTCTTTTGTGTACGTATGTGTGTGTGTATGCTTGTCTGTCCATATTACCTATGTACCTATCTATTTACATATCTATCAGTTTACTTATATATCCATTTACCTACTTATATATGTATATACATTTACCTACTAAAAAATCTACCTGTGTATGTATAAACTGTGGGTATGGGGTATCACTACCTTCTATGTATATCTCCTATTTAGTACTGGGGATGTTTCATTTATGAGGACGTGCTCCTGCATTTGTCTGAGTGTTGGTTCCTTCAGGTAAGAAGTTTGCTTCTCAACCACATGGTTCCAGGTTCAGTCCTTCTGCATGGCCACTTGGGCAAGTGTCTTCAACTATAGATAAAATGTGGATGTCAAGTCAACCCAGTATGCCTCCATATTGATCTTTGGCATATTGGTAGAGTATGGAGGACTGATTTTTGGCGTTACATTGTTTCAAATGTTCATTTAGTCTCTCTGTAATGCTTCTAGATGTCTCACCAATGTATATCATGTTCTTGTCTTTACAAGCACCCTCTATGCACCTTATGCTGTAGACTATATTTCTAGTTCTACAGTTAATGCCAGGGTTAATCTTACCTACCATGTGGTATTCTCAAAGGGGTATGTCCTACATAATTGTGATCTGGTGGAACTCCCTGGCTTTTCAACGATCTTAATGTTGAGTTTGGCCTCTTTTAGAGCTTTCCTAAATCTTCAGGCTAGTTCTCCATGGGCTGTGGCTTCTACAAACATCACTCCTTGATATTTGTCGGCCTTGTGCCATGTGTTCACTCTGTTTGTTTTGTAACAAACTCTCTGTATCCTATCCCAGTCTTTGCTTCTGTACACCAATACCCACAGTTTATACATACACAGGCAGATTTGTTAGATGTAAATATATATATAAATAAGTAAATGGATATATAAACTGATAGATACGTAAATAGATAGGTACATATGTAACAGACAGACAAGCACATGCACACACATACATACATATATACATATAGACACACTCTAACACGCACACACAAGGAGACAGAGGTACACACACAAATACACATATACACACATACACATACAACACACAAACACATGAATATGCAGAATACATACATGCAAATGTGAACACATGCATACATATATATGCATACATACATATGAATACATACACACACACACACACATATGTGTATACACATGCACACTGACACACACAGATGCGCACAAACAAACAAAAAGAATGCAGCTCTGATAACAGACAGAGTCAAGTACTATTGAAGAGGTTGAAAGAAACAATGAAAATTTTAGAAAAAATAAATAAGTAAATGAGTGGAAATCGAACCGGTGAGTGTGTTAATTAATAAGGCATTAAAACAGAATGACTCTCCTCAGACACAACAAAATATACTTGAACACATGAATTCACACAAAGAATCTTGCAAACTAAATACAAAAACTATATATAT
>NC_068990.1:49964530-49965834 GCF_001194135.2 Octopus bimaculoides
ATGTAAATAGAGGAATTCATCTGTAAAAAAATGTGACACTTATTCAATAGCTATGATAAAACTCCGAGTTTCGGATGCCGGGGTGGGAACTCACGCCAACATCTCTTCTGGCGTGGGTTCCCACTCCGGCATCCAAAACTCGGAGTTTTATCATGGCTACCGAATAAGTGTCACATATTTTTACAGATATATATATATATATATACACACATACATATTACACACACACACACACACACACGTATATATATATATATATATACATACACACACACACACATATAAAATCAGTCAGTAGTTCATAGATCTGAAAAGAAGTACACTCTAAAATTAGAACAATATATATACATGCATATACAAATATATATATATGCACATATATGTAATCAGATATTTGGATACTCATTTACATACAAACACTTTACACACACACACATATATATATGCATCGAAACACGGAGTAGATGGAACAGGGAGAACTGACGAAGGGAAATATTCTTTATGTTACATGTCTCGTCTCTGTTCTTTTTCATTGTTCAAAGAAAAGTTCATTTTCTGTTTTCGTTTCTCATTGTGTTTAACGTTTTTTGTGATTTCCTGTACCCATATATTCATGTATGTATACATATAGATGTAGGTATGTACATATATGTATGGATATATGCATATATTTATATATTATTTATATTAATATATATATATAGTTGAGGTGTATTCCATTAAGAACGTATTAGAGTACAAAATAGAGCTTGTTCACCCTTAGAATTACCAGATAGCTGGCAGTATTATGGTATACTACCAATTCTAGGCTTAGGCATTCCTCGTGTGTGAAAAATAAAAAGGAGTCAGTTGGATGTAATAGCATCGAAATCAAACATTTACTTACGGAGACAACTGAAGAGATACAACTAGGTCTTACTTTACAAGTAAACCGTTACTTAATTTAAATCCTGTATATATGTAAATCTATGTTGTATCGAAACATGTGTAGTGGTCATTAAACAGCTGTCCGTCTTCCATTGGGCTCCATTTATTCTTTCCTTATATATATATATATATTAGAAGGTTTGAAGGTGATGTACAGGAATTCTACATTAAAAAAAATGATAAGGTACTCAGATATCTGGATGGTTGTACATTTACAGTCTTTTATTAATATGTCACAAATCTGGAGAATCTACTAGAATAGATGCAAGCACTAATTTATAAAAACATGTGACATATTAATAAAAATCTGTAAATGTACAACCATCCAGATATCTGAGTACCTTAGTATTTTTTCTAATATATATATATATATATAT
>NC_068990.1:49967212-49969901 GCF_001194135.2 Octopus bimaculoides
ATATACACACACATGTATCATCCTCATCATCATCGTTTAACGTCCACGCACACACACACATGCATACATATGTAAGTATACGTATGTGTATATATATATATATATGTGTGTGTACATATACATGTGTGTGTATATACACACACATGTATCATCCTCATCATCATCGTTTAACGTCCACGCACACACACACATGCATACATATGTAAGTATACGTATGTGTATATATATATATATATGTGTATATACACACACACACACATACATACACACACATACATATACACACACACACAAACACACATATCAATCACAGGTGAAACTTAGGTGGAATGGATAAGGGCCAAAGCTTTCATCTAGTTCTGCTCTCCATGAGATCTGCTTCATCTGGGTAAATAACCTTGTTGACAAACATATCAGAACCTGGTATAACGGGGATGTTATCAAATAACATTTGATGGAAACACAATGCAATTGTAATAGGTTTGTTACCATATTCATAGCATTTTTTCAGGTAGGCATCATAGTAGCCTTTGCCTCGTCCAAGACGAGCTCCGGCCAAGGAGAATGCAAGCCCAGGCATCACAATTAGATCTAAGCCACCTGAAAAAGAAGAAAATATGGATTAATCCTTTTGGCACCAATTCCCCTGAGACCACCTCTAGTTCTATGATACAAAGTATCCTGTTTTAATGTCATCTAAATTTTTTAAAATTTCCGACAAAATTCCTCATATTTTCAAAATTATTTGAAGCATAGGCATTTCGATGGACATATGATAGCAAATGGATTAATAAATACAGAAAATTATGGCTATACATATCATATCATGCCACATACATATATATATCTTATTTCATATACACACTTATATATAGATAATTAGAATGTCACAGGAAAGAATTGCAATATGGATTCTTCAAGCCAATCCAAGTGACAGGAGATTTAGGGGTAGACCAAAAACAAGATGGTTATATAATATCCATAGTTGGTCACTCTTGGAAATCCAGC
This sequence comes from Octopus bimaculoides, assembly GCF_001194135.2. Lineage (NCBI taxonomy): Eukaryota > Metazoa > Mollusca > Cephalopoda > Octopoda > Octopodidae > Octopus > Octopus bimaculoides. The sequence goes on from NC_068990.1 coordinate 49,968,221, forward strand.
AGGCAAGTCTAATGACGGTTGTTTCTGATAGGATCCTGTGGAGGAGGTGTCTGAGGACTCTATCCACAAAGCCCTTGCACAAATAGTGGGCTAAGAAGATAGATGGATGGATTACATGAATTACATTTTCCATAAAATAATAATAATCTAAATGGCATTCTTACCAGTTTCTAGAGCATCAGTGCGAATATCATCATCACTAGGTTGCTTTATATTCCAATTAGTCAATGGAAGATTTTCATAATCTTCTAGAGACTTTAGTGCTACCATTTTCATGCTTGTGCCACTATAATGTGGAATGAAACAAGTCTTATTGGAAGCCAATATTTTCTTCATAATTGATTCTGTCCGCACCTCATCAGTAGTACTCAGGTAGATTGAGATTCGTTTACTGGCTTCGAATTCTGGTAGATTCATCAACTTTATAACATGAAATAGAGAAAGGAAAATAAATGAGAAGAGCAAAAAGAGAGAGAGAGAGAGAGAGAGAGAGTGTGTGTGTGAAATTAAGAAGAGAGGAGGGAGGGAGGAGAATATGAGTGTATTAATTGATTAATGCAAGAACACCAAGTTCTTTTGGTAATTTTTTTTGTTTTGTTATTGTTGTTTTTGGCATATCTATACAGAATCCAAACAAATTTGTTTCTAGTCTCAAATATGCTTCTAGACAATGAAGCTTTTATGTAAATCATTCGATCAGCTAAATTTAGAAGCCAAATACCTCCTCAAGTAACAAGCAACTGTCTTATCAAAGAAAGGGTTCACTGGATAATGTAGTCCTAGATACACTATGCTGCTCCTCCTCCCAAATAAAAAGACTGGAAAGTCAAACCAAAAACACTTTTCATTATAAACCTGCTCCTCTAGAGCTGATTTGGTCCTCATCAACTGTTCTAACAGTTGCCAGCTACATTGCCCATGTCCTTTCTTTTGAATAAACATCAATGTTGTGGAGTGGGGAGATTTGCATGCATGAACAACTGCCAGTCTTCCTTAAATCTCTTGCCTAGGCCTGTACATATATGTGTTGATGCACAGAGGCCCCTGGTCTCAAATCCAACAGAGGTAAACATTGCTGTCCATTCTTTCGGGAGTTAAAAAATAAAGTATCAGTCTTATACTGGGGTTGAATCTTTCCTTTCTCACATGTTTTTATTTCAGTTTGCTTGTATGTCTCAGTTTCTGGAAAAAGTTGGCTGTGTTCAAACCTGGAGATGCCCTTAGGACTCCATTATGAATTTAAGGACCCAAGGCAAGACAAGGCAAGGAATACACGTGCACACACACACACACACACATTACTGAACACACATACTCAATGTATATGCTATGCTTGTTCGCCAGTAGGCTGCGATTTAGTGTGGTGGAGATGACTCCCTCAAAGTGCTGACTGTTAAAACATCCAAAAGTCATAGACAGGTGAGACAACTTGCCCCAAACCCCTCACCTAGTAGGGTGCGATTTAGTTTGATGGGGATGACTCCCTCAAAACATTAGATGTTTTAACACCTGGTGCTTTGAAGGAGTCATCCCCACCATGCTAAATCACAGCCTACCAGCTAAGAAGCATAGCTTATATGTTGAGTATGTGTGTTTAATAATGTTTACAACACTAGCACTACTTCTAATTCATATTTGAATATATATATATGTATATATATATATATATATATATATATAT
>NC_068990.1:49969911-49970158 GCF_001194135.2 Octopus bimaculoides
ATATATATATATATATATATATATATATATATATATATTCTGTAATTTTTGTATAATTATGTATTGTTAATATAACAATACATAAAAACGGGCTAGAGTTGAAGTGCTCAGCATGAGCTAGAATTCATCTTATAGTAAAAATAGATACATAAGGGTGGAAAACCACAGGAACAATACCATATGTCCAACGCAAGATATAATATGTGTGTTCAATTCCTTCAAGAATCAATAAATAAATTTATAGTTT
>NC_068990.1:49970369-49970854 GCF_001194135.2 Octopus bimaculoides
GTTAAGTTAAAAGTATACATCTTTTAACTTAACTTTTATATTATACTTTTTTTTTTCTATCCTGTCCTAATGTACACGTTTTTAATATAATACATGTAAATTTATAACTTCATCATACCGTATTTACCCATTATATGTTATATTATATCATAATGTATGTTTATATATCGTAATGTTTTAACTTAAATTCTTATATTCTTATACAATTTGGTAATTATGCATGTTTATAAATATTTTTAAATAAATATTTTGAACGTTCATGATATTTCTAAAGTTTATATCGTTGTATTTGCCTGTCTTTTTACTGTACTTTTTAGACACCTTAGAGACTGAAAACTATGAATTTATTTATTGATTCTTGAAGGAATTGAACACACATATTATATCTTGTGTTGGACATATGGTATTATTCCTCTGGTTTTCCACCCTTATGTATCTATTTTTACTATAAGATATATATATATATATATATATATATATATATA
>NC_068990.1:49975467-49976294 GCF_001194135.2 Octopus bimaculoides
AGCAAATGGACAGAGATTTAGAGACATACTACTTGAAGCATTTGACGAAATAGAAGGGGATATAGCATCATACAACATGGAAGACAACTGGAGGTTCCTTCGGGACAACCTGCTGAGTGCTACCGACCAGATCTGTGGCTGGTGTAAAGTCCCCTCTCGACCCAAAGTAACTTGGTGGTGGAACAGTGTGGTTGACAGGGCTACCAGACAAAAGAAACAGGCTTGGAAGGACTGGAAGAATGGAGGTAGCAGACTGCTAGAAGGGAAACTAAGAGACAGGTTTATCTAGCTAGAGGGGAAGCAGATAAGAAAAGGTTTGCCAATGTTCTGCACTGTGAGGACCAAAGACTTGAAGTATTTTGTGTTGCAAGACAGTGTATGAGGGAGAATCGTGACATTGTGGGAGAAAAATGTGTTCGCATAGATGATGGTACGCTTTCTCTAAATGAGGCTGCTAAGAAAGAGGTTTAGAGATGCCACTATGAAAGATTGCTCAATAAAGAGAATGAATGGGAGAAAGAGAGTCTGCCAAATGTCGACCCAACAGAGGGACCAGCTATCCGAGTTGACAGTTCCATGGTAGATAAAGCAATTATGAGTATGAAGACAGGGAAAGCCCCCGGCCCATCAGGAATCACTGCAGAGATGCTCAAAATATCTGGCAGTGTCAGCTATAGCCAAGTCACCCATATTGTTAACCAGGTGGTACACGAAGGAGTCATACCCAATGACTGGTGTAGCAGCACCATAGTCAACTGTTACAAAGGTAAAGGTGACGCCTTAGATACAAATAATTACAGAGGTATCAAGCTTTTAGATCAGGTAAT
>NC_068990.1:49977395-49985067 GCF_001194135.2 Octopus bimaculoides
ATGTGTACGAACAGCCATGCTACATGGCAGTGAAACATGGGCCTTGACTGCTGAGGATATGCGTAAGCTCGCAAGGAATGAAGCCAGTATGTTCTGATGGATGAGTAATGTCAGTGTGCATACTCAACAGAGTGTAAGGATCTTGAGAGAAAAGTTGAACCTAAGAAGCATCAGTTGTGGTGTGCAAGAGAGACGATTGTGCTGGTATGGACATGTGACAAGAATGGATGATGATAGCTGTGTGAAAAAGTGCCACACCCTAGCGGTTGAGGGAACCTGTGGAAGACCTGGGATGAGATGGTGTAGCACGACCTCCGAACTTTAGGCCTCACTGAGGCAATGACTTCTGACCGAGACCTTTGGAAATATGTTGTGCGTGAGAAGACCCGGCAAGCCAAGTGAGACCAAAATCCAAGGCCTCTGCCAGGGATGTAGCTAGCCCACTTATGCGTAACATTCCTTCTTTGGACACTAAACTCCGCTTGCGAAGACCTGTCGAGGCAAGTGAATTCAAAATCAAATCGAACTAACTTTGTAGACTGGCACCTATGCCAACATCTTCATTGAACACTAAACTCGGCTTGCGAAGACCTGTTGGGGCAAGCAAAAGCGAAATCATGATGGCACCAGTACCAGTAACTCACTAAGAGCACTGACCGAGCGTGATCATTGCCAGAGCACCAGCTGCCTGGCTTCGTGCCGGTGGCACATAAATAGCACCATCTGAGCGTGACCGTTACCAACGACGCCTTCCTGGCACTTGTGCCAGTGGCACGTGGAAAGACATTTGAGCGATTTTGTTGCCAGTCCCGCTGAACTGGCTCCTGTGCAGGTAGCACGTAAAATACACCATTTCGAGTGTGGCCTTTGCCAGTACCCCCTGACTGGCCTTCGTGCCGGTGGCACGTAAAAGCACCCACTACACTCTCTGAGTGGTTGGCGTTAGGAAGAGCATCCAGCTGTAGAAACTCTGCCAAATCAGATTGGAGCCTGGTGTAGCCATCTGGTTTCACCAGTCCTCAGTCAAATCGTCCAACCCATGCTAGCATGGAAAGCGGACGTTAAACGGTGATGATGATGATGATGATGACACATACATATATATACATACATACATCATCATTGTTTAACGTCCACATGCTATGCTGGCATGGGTTGGACAGTCTGACATGAACTGGCCAGGTAGAAGACTGCACCAGATTTCTGTGTCTGTTTTGCCATGGTTTTTATGGCTGGATGCCCTTCCTAACACCAACCACCCTGCAGAGTGGACTGAATGCTTTTTACATGACACCAGTATAGGTGGGGTTAGTTTTGGCATTGTTTTTACAGTTGGATGCCCTTCCAAATAACAACCACTTTACAGAGTAGTCTGGATGCTTTTTACGTGGCACCAGCACTCGCAGAGTTATCAAGTAATTTGCACGACAAAGGTCCTTTGAGAGAGGAGGGGGGCATTGGAGGAGGTGATATATATATAAATGCATGAATGTATATATGTAGCCAAAATTAGCTACATACAGAATAAGATTCTCTGTATCGAAGACAGATGTAGTGACACTGAATCATGCAGCTCCTCAAGATGTTAAAAATTAAAGGGTACCAAGCATCCTTTCCTGATGCTCTCCACAGATACAAACCAGGTAAACAAGAATTTCTGTTTCCCAAGGATATTCACTTCAATGAAAGGAATTTTGAGAGGGGTGGGAGCATTGGGGGAGGGGATCTTGTGTCAGATGATGAAAGGTTACAATGTGACAGAGAAACAGGGAGGCAGAAACAGGTGTCTTGCTACAAAGGAGGGGGCATTGGAGGAGAAGATGAAAGGTTAGAGTGTGACAGAGAAATAGAGAGACAGAAACAGGTGTCTTGCTATAGAGAAGGTACATGGTTACCTGGTGAGACAGACAGAGAAAGGGGGTGAAAGGAAGAGAGAGGGAGATGGAAAAGAGGTCCAAGAAAGAGAACAGAAGCAGGTGTGCTGATGTAAAGGAGATAGTTGGTTACCTAACCAGAAGAAAGAACAAATGAAAGAGAGAGAGAGTGGGAAACAGCAAAAGTGCCAGGGTATAATCACAAGTAACAAGGATCAGAGCATAGATGTGATGGTAGAGAGATAAATGGTGGCAATTGTCAGGATATGCCCTCAATGTATGGAGGTCATAATATACATGGTCAGGTATACATGGAGGTTATAATATACATGGCCAAGAAGGCGCGAGTAGGGAGTGGAGATTGCAGTGACTAGCGAAAACCTGGGTAGAAAAATGATGACGGGGAAAGCAGTGATACAGTGAACAGGGCAGTGAGGGCAGGAAGGGGATTGGAAGACAATCATAGTTTATGAAGAGGAAATGTGAGGAAAAGAAAGATGCAGTTTAGAAAAGATGTAAGTTGGTTTCTTGGGGTAGGGTGAGTGAAAAGTTTATTGTTACATGCAAGTAGGACACAACACTTCTAAAACTCAGTTTTGCTGATGTGGTGGTGGTGGTGGTGTGGTCTTCTCTAGAACCTCAAATCCCCAAACATCAATGGTCCATTGTTCCTCTATGATCCCTAACATCCTGAGATCAATCCTCACCACTTCATCCCATATCTTCCTCAGTCTCCTTCTTCCACAGGTACCATCCACTTTCAGTATACAGCTGTCTTTACTCATATGCATCACATGTCCAAACAAATGCATTCTCCTCTCTTGCATGCCATATTTAATTTCTCTCAACACAATTGTGCTTTGTTGGTTATGGACACTGATATTGCAAATCCAACAGAGCATACTAACTTCATTCTACACATGTCCCCTGCATTCAAAGCCCATGCCTCATTATAATCTACCTCTCACTCTGAGAGAGAGTCCTTTTGTTGCCAACAGAAGTAGAAGCTCTCTGAAGTTCCTCCATCCAATGCTTATTCTACTTTCAGAGCATCCACCACTGTTACTAATTTGGTCCCCTAAGTAGCAGAAACTATCTATTACCTCAAGAGAGCCTTCTGGACATTTGAGAGAGTCTATGTCCCACATGTTCTTAGTGCTTATTGTTCCTGGACATCTTCCACACACACGAAAGTGATCTTATCTATATGCGATTCCACTGCATCTCTTATGCGTCCATAGCTTACACTGGGTGCAGCAAATGGAATTACTTCCCACTCCTTTCCTACTTATTGAGCAGGGCTACTTACCTGATGGAAAGAGAGTCTTGTCTGCTTTCTTGCTAACAACAACTTTAGTGATTGCTAGGTTAACGTTGAGGATTTTGATTTCAGGTTTTGTTTCCAAACCTGGAACTTCTCCAATTCTGCTTTAAATTCTGCAATAAGAACAAGGTTGTCAGCATAATGCAGTTCCCATGGACATCCAGTTTTGAATTCCACTGTTATGGCCTGGAGAACTATGATGAATAAGAGTGGACTAAGACTGATCCCTGGTGAACTCCAACTTGCATGCTAAATTCATCACTATATTTAAAGCCAACTATCACCTTACTGATAGCATCACTGTACATGGCTTGTATGGCTCTAACAAACTATTCTTCTACCTTTAGCTTCCTTAGAGACCACCAGATAAGAGAGTGGGGAACCTTGTCAAAAGCCTTCTCCAGGTCGATGAAAGCTAAATACAATGGTTTACTTTTGGCCAAATACTTTTCTTGCAACTGTCTAACTAGGAAGATGGCAGTCTTTTTTCTCATTCCTGGTAGAGGCTATATAAATAACTTTTAAAATATGTGTGAGTCACTGCCATTATAGATAACAGAGGCTCATCATTGATTTAATAAAATAGTAAATGAAGAAATCTTCAATAATAAATGAAGAAGTTTTTAATGTTTTAACCTCAATAAAATATTAAAACAATTCATGTAAAACTTTTCTTCATATCTAACACTTTTTAGGTCAAGTCCTTCAAAACATTTTCAAGAGAGGTTTAATTGCTCTTTTTATACAAGTCTATAGCAAATATATAGATTGTATGCTATATTGATACATTTTCATCTTATTTCTTTTAAAATGCAGACATTTCTGACATCGCTTACACACACACACACACACATACATATGAGGTTGAGCTGGTGGAGTCATTAGAGCATAGGATAGAATGCTTTACAATATTTGTACCAATGCACTTTGCTCTGAGTTCAAATCTGGTTGTAGTCAACTTTACCTTTCATCTTTTTGGGGTTGATAAAGTACCAATCCAGGATGGTGCATTGGCAGAAATGTAAAGAATATTGGACCAGATGCCTTGTGGTATTTGTTCCAGCTCTTTGTGTTTTTGAATTTAAATCCTGTCATGTCCTACTTGAGTGGTAGAATTAATCCATCAACCAGTTTAACATTACCACCTGGCACTGAAGACACCCTGAGTAGAGTTCACTTTTTCTGTGAACATTTGGACCAGGTTCCCAGTGTGAGGGTACCTTCTTCCCCATAATTTCAGACACTCTGTAAAGGTAGAGGGGCACTGCCTTCATTCCTAACTATAAGATGAATATATACAAGCACACACACACATACATACATGTATCAACAAATTTACACAAAAATCTACAAATACTAAGGTTTTTTTTAAGAAAGAGCAGATGAAACTAATGCAGATTCCCCAAATCCAATCTATCAGTGGTACAGTGAAGATTTGCAAGACATTCCAAAGATTCCTCATCTGAGATTCTTTAGGTAAACAGAGGTACACACTTGAATGTGTGCATTGACAGCTCAACCAACACACCAACTCAACCATATATTCACAAACATCAGGAGCTCTCTTAAATCAAAAAGTCTTGTTGCTTTGTTAGCAACTGGCTTGGACTCTCTTAAGAACTTAAATAAAACTCATACATGTGTGTTTTCTACCAGTGTATTTTATAGAAAGAAACTAATTTCAGAGAAAAATTAAGAAATTGATGCTTTTAAATAAAAATATGTTTGTGTATTTTATTGGAGCAGGGGTGCACTGATGCTTCCTTGTTGCTCACACCATTGTAAATGCAATGAACCAAACTTTGGCTCATTAAAATGTATAACACGATTTTTGTCCTTGGGTAGCAACTGCTATTTCCTATTTGCTTACTCTAGAACGTATGAAAAATGGCTAACATTTCCTACAAACTTTGCTTTTGTTATATTTATTCAAGCCCCAAAGAATCCTTCTCAACACATGGCTATGATGCTCCCCCACTACTCCTGCTCATGATCAGAGATGCACATATTGCTAGCCACTAAAGGACATGCTCAAGTAGTTAAGGTCAAGCAACTGACCAGCAAATCTGTGGTATTGAGCAGAATATTTGCTATAACAATAGTTCTGTTTCAGACACTAAATCTGTCTGAAATGTAATGGAAAACAGGTCAGTCTCAAAACATTGATGTCCAGGTCGCAAAAGCAAAGTTTGAAGGGAATAGTAGTCATATCCTTTGATTTCTAGATAGAAGAAAATCAAATAACACTTATTGACTAAAGACAAATAACAATAATTTTGGTACACAGTGCAATGCAATTGATCACAAAAATATATAAAAAGTAAAAATAAAATTGGCTGAGATGTTACTGCTTTGTATTCTGTCCTTGGCAGTGTGTTATGTTTGTAAACACATGATGTACTGACACCAGCAAGCTGTGAGTAAATAATGCATGGTGTTCGACCATTTATAGTACTACCCTAACATAACCTTACTTTCATTTCTGTTGCATTGCACTCCAGAATAGACACATAAATCAATAACTAATTGTTTAGTTAATAATCAATTTACCATGTTAAGTCTCTTTTAACATATCAGATAATAAATGAAAATCATAACTGATTTACACCTTTCAGATACAGAACCAAATATTTTCTCTTTTTTTTTTCTTTTTAACTCTTAGCTGTGAGGGTCTGGTATTTAATTTCTAATTATATATATAATTTCTAATAATATGATAAGGGATTATATCTTCCCTCAGATAAGATGCTTGTCTCTTGTACAATAGCCACAAATAGCATGGGGATGTTAATTTTGAGCTGAGTTTAGTTGTTTAAATTATCCCCCACCCCTCCACATCAACACCAATAATTGAGAAGGATTTTGACTTTATTTACACTTCAAGATGAAAGGCAGAAAGAAAATAAAAACGACTGCATGACATTTCAACTCAAAGATCTTTTGTGGATGGCAAAAATTTTAAGCATTTGTCCAACTAACAGAAACTAACACATACACCTTGTTCAAGGTGCCATATAATAAATGTAAAAACTAATTTCTGCATGTCAGTGTGTCACACTTTTACCCCATGGTAAGGGCAGTAACGAAGAGAGAGAAAGAGTGAGTATGTGAGAGAAAGAGGGAGATGATGTACAGCTTTGTTCAACTGTCTCTTTGATAGAAATTCCTGTTGCCAACATACTGAACATTATCACTTTTGTTTTATTTTTTTGCTTTCTTTAATACACACACACACACACACACACATATATATATATATATATATAATACAAATAATAAATGAGTATATGCATATATACATATATGTATGTACATACCTACATCTACATGTATATATAGATGCATATCTTGGTACAGGACGTTGCAAAAAAACATGGACAAAATGATAAACAGAGTACCTGCCCCAATATTTATAACATGATACTTATCTCTATACCAGTGGGTTTTCTCTTTCTAATTTGGAAATATTGTGCTAATGTTTGTTCATGCAAAAACATGAAAATAAAAGAAACCTGACTCTATTTTTCAATGCAAAACATTGAAATTACAGTGTAGACATAGACATATTTCCAAACACATGAACTCACAGGCACACATACACATACACACAGACTATCTTCTTTCTTGGCACCTTAAGAAAAAAAAAAATGTTTTTAGTGATGATTGTACCCCATCCTTTTTTCATTATTTTCCCCATCCTAAAAGAGGTCACTATCCTTGAACTTATGTCTGTAAAAAAACTAACTAAATAAATAAATGGTAAAAAACATTCCAAATTGAAAAGAAATCCCCCCCCTCTCTCTACCTGTCTGTCTGTCCATCCATCCATCCATCTATCTCCATTGTCCTGGAACCTCACTCAAAGAAACAAAAACAATGTTCTCTTCTAAACAAAACAAAAAAAAACACCTGTCTGCACATTCACAATTTTATTTGACAAGTTTGAAGATGAAGGAAATCACTAATAATAATGACTAAATAAAAAATTCTTTTTCCAAAATTCTGACAACCTCCTCTTTTCTCAATATTCATTATCTGTACAGCACTTCTAACACTTTATACATACATATATACATACACACACACATATATATATATATAAAATACACTTTAATCTATATATATAAAAATGAGAATGTGTGTCTGTCTGTCTGTCTGTGTGTGTGTATATCCCTAAAACTCGAGAACTACGCAACCAATTTCATTCAAATTTTACACATGCCTTACTTAGGGTTCCAGTTGTGTTTTAGCCAAAAAAATATTTTACCATCTTGCAGAGTTCGAGCCCACGGCAACATAATATCTCCTCCACTATTTAAGTATTACGTGTCAAAAGTGAAGCAAAAACATTCATGTCAAATACTTCCACTTTAAAAATGAAACTATCCCACTAACTGGAACAATCACATAGAGAGAGAGAGAGAGAGAGAGAGACAGAGAGAGAGAGAGACAGAGAGAGAGAGAGAGAGATGAA
>NC_068990.1:49986498-49991117 GCF_001194135.2 Octopus bimaculoides
ATTTAACTGAGGCAGCATTCATCCAAACTTTCAAGATCCAACCTCAGATTTATCATCGCATTGTCTCTCTACTACCTCTGTCAAATGAATCACCAAAATTGGCCTTTCATTATTTATAATCTGTACCTGTTTGTTTGCTTACGAAATAAGATACACAAAAACGTGTTTCTGAATTACGTGTATTTACTTTATATACATATGAGTTGAAAACTTTCTTCTAGCATTCCACTTAATATCTATGTTCCATGCTGGCATGGATTGGAGAGTTATTAATGTAGAAATATGGTATCGTAGCTACTAACAGTTGAGGGTTGCGTAGTCTAGACGGCGTTTTAGATTTCATTATTCTCTTTAACCCGGGCAACGCCGGGTGTTTCTGCTAGTTGATATATAAAGTTTCCCCAAACTTAAACATATATCTAATATAATAAATGTGAATGTCAGTTTGTCACACTTTTTCAACTTTAATAAACCTTTTCTACTGGAAGCACAAGGCTTCAAATTTTGGGGGAAGGGATTATGTTGATTACATCGACCCCAGTATGTAACTGGTACTAATTTTATCAATTCCGAAAGGATGAAAGGCAAAGTCGACCTCAGAAGAATTCAAACTTACAACCTAACAGCAGACGAAATACCACTAAGTATTTCGCCCAGTGTGCTAACGAGTCTTCCAGCTTGCCGCCTTAATGTAATATAATATAATATAATACATGTGAATATATCAGTGTGTCACACTTTTTCAACTTTACTCCTAGAAGTCCAACATATCATACCATTTTGGAATCAGGCTGACTCTGTGAGTAAATTAAAAACATTCCAGGCTGAATCTGGACCGATAATTCTGAAATTTTGGATTCCCAAGTTTTCATTACTGTGATTGTTTCCAGCAATTTTTTTATGTGACTTTTTGTGACAAATTTGTTTTGTACGATAACAATTTTTTTTACTCTAAAGGCCAACTCTGTGAGTAAATTAAGAACATTCTGGGCTGAATCCGGACCCACAATCCTGAAATTTGGGATTCCCAAGTTTTCATTACTGGAATTGTTTTTGGCAATTTTTTTTTACATAATTTTTGCGACGAATATGATCATCATTGGGATATGACTCTAGAGGAAGCAATTGCAACAAATTCTTCAAAACAAGTCAGAGATCTGTCTGCAGATCTTCCTATTTGGGGTCGGTTGCTCAAAAGCTGCCCAATAGGGCAGCTTTTAAGCTAGTATATATATATATACATATATATATATATATATATATATATATATACATAGGTGCAAGTATGATTTCAAGGGTGCAGGCATGCCTGTGTGGTGAAGAATCTGCTTTGCAGCCATCTGGTTTTGAGTTCAGTCTCACTGCATGGCACCCTGTCTTGTCTTGTAGCCTTGTGCTGAGTATTGCCTTATAAGGGAATTTAGATGAAAACTGTGTAGAAGCCCATCATGTGTGTGTGTGTACGTATGTATGTGTGTGTATGTATGTTCAAGAGCAATAAACACTGAAAATGTGCAGAGAACAACTTCTGCCACATTCCAGGGAGAAAAACTAGAAGTAGTTGATAGCTTCCGTTACCTAGGTGACCAAGTCAGTAGTGGGGGTGGGTGTTCTGAAAGTGTAGCTGCTAGAATAAGAATAGTCTAGGCGAAGTTCAGAGAGCTCCTACTTCTGCTGGTGACAAAGGGCCTCTTGCTCAGAGTAAAAGGTCGACTGTATGATGCATGTGTATGAACAGCCATGCTACATGGCAGTGAAACTGCTGAGGACATGCGTAAGCTTGCAAGGAACGAAGCCAGTATGCTCCGCTGGATGTGTAATGTCAGTGTGCATACTCAACAGAGTATACGTGCCTTGAGAGAAAAGTTGGACCTAAGAAGCATCAGATGTGGTGTGCAAGAGAGACGACTGCGCTGGTAAGGTCATGTGGTGCAAATGGATGAGGATAGCTGTGTGAAAAAGTGTCACACTCTAGCGGTTGATGGAAACTGTGGAAGAGGTAGACCCAGGAAGACCTGGGATGAGGTGGTGAAGGACGACCTTCAAACATTAGGCCTCATCGAAGCAATGACTAGTGACCAAGACCTTTGGAAATATGCTGTGCTAGAGAAGACCCGGCAAGCCAAGTGAGACCTAACCCGTGGCCTATGCCAGTGGTGTAACCAGCCCACTTAGGCATACCTTTCTTTCACTGGACACAAAACTCTGCTTGCGAAGACCTGTTGAGGCAAGTGAAATCGAAATCAAATTCGATGACAGCACCGCATGACTGGCATTCGTGCTAGTGGAGTGCTAAGAGCACGTAAAAAGCACCATTCAAGTGTGATCGTTACCAGTGTCGCCTTACTGGCACTTGTGCCGGTGGTACATGGAAAACAACATTCAAGCGAGGGCACTGCCAGTGTTGCTGGACTGGTTCCTATGCAGGTGATACATAAAAACACCATTTGAGCATGGCCATTGCCAGTACCGCCTGACTGGCCCTTGTGCCGGTGGTACGTAAAAGTACCCACTACACTCTTGGAGTGATTGGTATTAGGAAAAGCATCCAGCTGTAGAAACTCTGTCAGATCGGATTGGAGCCTGGTGCAGCCATCTAGCTCACCAGTCCCCAGTCAAACTGTCCAACCCATGCCAGCATAGAAATCGGACGTTAAATGATGATGATGATGATGATATACTTATTCTTTGTATTTATATATATATATATATATATATATATATATATATATATATATATATATACTCCTAGATAGCTCTATTTCCCTCTCTTTTGCTTTCTCTCCTTCTCTATCTTTCTAGCGTTGCCTTTGATGAACTTTAAACCTTTAACAGTAAGCTTAGTCTTTTTTTTTTCTCTGCCATATTGATTCTATTTCTAACATAGCAATGTATTATTATATGCATAAACATAAACGACTAAGGCTAGTTCTTGCTGGCTTGGCATGACTTTCTTATGAAGAAAATATGCTGTTTTCTTTTTCTTCTCTAATTCACTACCTAGACACCTATAACTTCCAGCTTGCTCCTGTTCTTCCTGTAACCATCCCACCCCCCAACCACTACCAGATAAACCAAACAGCTCATGTGAATAGTCATTTGCCACAAGGTTTTGTCATTAGGCAACAGCCCAAATCAAAATCAAAATAAAATAAAATAACAACCCTTAGTAATAAGCAGCATTAACTACCACACTGCTCTTTGGTTTAAGTTTCTCAGCTTCTACAACTAAAACTACTGTTAAAGTCCAATGTTTTTTCTCTCTGTACCTCTGTCTCATGGACCCCACATTTTTTCTTCCTCCTCCCCCACCCCTTTTTTCTTCACAGGTGCCAGGTGTTGGGCTGCTGGCAACTAAACCAGCAACCCCATAAAGCTTGCTTTGTGAGGAAGGTGCTTTTCTTGCTATTTGGTCACCCTGCAGGATTAAATACAAGACCTGTAAAAGCGGATGAACTCTGAAGAGTCAATAGCCATCCAAATTAGCAACTCTCATTACTAGCTATGCTGCTTATTAAGCCCTTACCCACTTAAGACAGCAGCAATAATAACAACTCTGCTGCCTTGTGGCAATACTCACTTAAGGGAAAGACTTCGGGAGTAAACTCCAAGGATAAATCAAGAGCCAGAGTCCCTAAGTCAGTTCAATACTGTAGATAACCTTGTTCTAGCAACTCCTGTGACCCCACTGGTGCCAAGTTGTATTGGCTCCTGCCCTTCCCTTGGATAACACTGGTGGCGGTGGAGAGAGGAGATGTGTTGTATGGGCAATTGCCAATCTCCCATGACTTAACTAGTATTTTCCTGCTATCATCATCACGAGATCCTTTAGTATTGTTCTTGTTGTTAGCAGTAGTGGTCGTAGCAGTAGAAAAAGTACCTCTAAGTGTCATTATTATTGTTTATTTAGCATTGGTTGGAACTTATTAATAAAGTTCTTTTCTCAGATTGTTCTCTTGATTTCACTTGGACTGTGTACTTTGTAGAATGGAAATATGATGAATATTTTCCGACCGCATGTTGCTAGATGGTTATTCAAAGGTATCTGACAGACATCTGAGTCTCTAATTTGCTGTTGGTGCACACATGAACGTTTTGACAGTGCATTTGCAGTCTGACCCACATATAGTTCTTCACAATTCTGGCATTTGATGCAGTAAATCAAATTTCTGCTTTTGCAGTTCATATTTGTGTTTGTGAATATTTTTCTGGTTTTTGTGTTCACATATTAGCCAGCATGTATGAATTGGCATGTGCTACATTAGCTATCATTGCATTTAGATACAGTGAATGATTGGTCTTTGTTGCTAAGGTCAAACTTTGCCTTTGTTAATAATTTTTTAAAGTTTTTAGGCTGTTTTTTTACTAAGAACCATAGCTCAATCTGTGATTATATCTTTTAATTCATTACTTTGAGCAGTGATTGGTAGGTTTGCTTTGGCAATGTTGAAGATATTCTGGCAATATGGGCTGCATGTCACTATAAATGGTATGACTTGTTCCTGTTTTCCTCTTCTTTGGGTTGTCCTCAGTTGTATGGGTATTTTTATAGCCCACTGTATGCCATTTTCTATAAGTAGAGACAAGTATTTTTGTTTGAGCAAAAATTCTCTTAGTTC
>NC_068990.1:49991131-49998053 GCF_001194135.2 Octopus bimaculoides
TATGGGCTGCATGTCACTATAAATGGTATGACTTGTTCCTGTTTTCCTCTTCTTTGGGTTGTCCTCAGTTGTATGGGTATTTTTATAGCCCACTGTATGCCATTTTCTATAAGTAGAGACAAGTATTTTTGTTTGAGCAAAAATTCTCTTAGTTCTGTTAGGCATTTGTTCCTAATATTCACTTCTTCTACAATGGTACAAATTCTTCTGGCCAGGCAGTATGGGATGTTGTGTTTTGTATGTTGCGGACGGCATGACTTAAAATTCAGGTATTAATGTGTGTCCATGTATTTATAGTATATACCTGTGGTAATGGTGGTGTTCTTTTTAATTACCATTATATCTAGGAATGGTAATTTGGTACTACTCGTCTCCTTTGTAAATTGTAGAGATGGATGTAGGTTGTTCAGGAGGATATTGAACTCTTCTAGAGTATTTAGAGATTCTGTCCAGATTATGAAGCAAGCATCAAGATATTTCTTCTATGAATTTTCAATATACTTTTGAAATTCAATGCTATAGTTTGTGTAAACAGGAGCAAACCTCATTCCCATCACCATGCCTTTAATTTGGATGTAATTCTTTCCATTGAAGAAGAATGCGTTGTTTCCCAGAATAAGTCTGACTGTGTCTAATATAAAATGGCACTGTAAATCTGTTGGAAATCACTTCTCTATGTTTTTCTACCCAGTATTTAATCGCCTTTATTCCTAAATCATGTGGAATATTGGTGTAAAGGCTTACCACATCAAAACTAAGTAGAAGTATATGAAATTTTGAATTTAGTTCATGAACCCCCAGTACTACCTTTGCAGACCACCAAGGAGTCTGCAGACCACAGGTTGGGAACCACTGCTCTAGACCATTTCCAATAACAAATGATGATTTTTATTCAAATATAGCTGCAGGAGTGACTGTGGTTAAGGTTTGCTTCCCAACCACATGGTTTCAGGTTAATGTGGCTCCTTGGGAAAGTGTCTTCTGCTATAGCCCCAGGCTGACCAAAGCCTTGGAGAAGCTTTGGTAGACAGAAACTGAAAGAAGCTTCTCTCTCACTCTCTCTCTACATGCGTGCATGCACATGTGTGTGTGTATGAGTAAGTATATGTTTGTGTCTATTTGTCTTGGCAGTAATTGGTTGTTGTAAATGGATGACATTCACTTCCCATATTCTGAAAAAATATGTCTGACCATGGGGAAATATATCTTGCTTGGAAATTAATAAGAGTTGGCTACAGAATACCATCTGTTCATAGAAAATCTGCCTCAAACTCTGTCCAAGCTATGCAAACATGGAAAAGTGGATGTTAAAATGATGATGACACAAAGTCAATTTCTGGAAAGGAAGGGAGTACATCTGAATGAATAATTCACACTACATTACTAGTATTAAGATGACAGAGAGGTAGAAATAGTAAAGCAATGAAGCAATTACTTTACAGTATTTGTTTCTATCCCCCTCTTCTATCCCCAAGGTACTGTCACATTTGCTTTTTATTATTTTAAGAGCAAACAAATGCGGTGAGCTGGCAGAATCATTAGCATGCCAGACGAAATGCTTAGCGGTATTTCGCCTGTCACTACCTTCTGAGTTCAAATTCCACTGAGGTTGACTTTGCCTTTCATCCTTTTAGGGTCGATTAAATAAGTACCATTTATGCACTGGGTTCAATGTAATTGACTTAATCCCTTCCCCCAAATTTGAAGCTTTGTGCTTCATTTGAAAGGATTATTTTAAGAGCAAACAAGGCGGCAAGCTGGCAGAATCATTAGCATGCCAGGCAAAATGCTTAGTGGCATGACATTCTATCTGTGTCTCTGTTCTGAGTTCAAATTCTGCCAAAGTTAAATTTGGGGTCAATAAAATAAGTACTAGTTGAGCACTGGGGGTCGAAGAAATCTGTCCCCTAATATTGCTGGCCTTGTGCCAAAATCTGAAACCATTGTTTTAAGAGCAAACAAGGTAGCATACTGGCAGAATTGTCACTGCAGTAGACAGAATTTTTAATGACATTTCTCTCAGCACTTTATGTTCTGAGTTCAAAAGCTGTCAAGATCATCTTTAACTTACATCCTTTTGTGAGATGATAAAATGGAAGTACTAATCAAGTACTAGGGTTGATGTAATCAACTTGCCTCTCCTCTCAAAAATTGCTGGCCTTGTGCCAAAAATAGAAAAAATTATTTGAAGAGAAATAACATAAGTATCTGCCATATACTGGGATCAACTATATTGTTTACCTAAAAATATTTGGACATGTACCAAGGTAATAAAAAACAAAACAGATATATTGCAGGAATTTTTATCATCCTCGGCACATTTTGAACTCAGCACAATAAGAAGCTGGTTGCAGTAACAGAACATTGATTTCTTTTGAAAAGACACACCCAAAGTTAGATATTATTATTTTTAACCACAAATCTTAGGTTCAGGATATAGTCAATTGCACTGACACTTGTACTGAACCAATACATTTTATTAACCCTGTAAAGAGGGAAGGTACAGTCAACCCAGTAAAGAGAGGACTTGAACAAAGAACACAGAGTGAAGTAACTAAACACTGCATATCCTACTGTTCCACTGATTCTGTTAGACCAATGACCTGTTAAATGTAATATGTTAATTTTGTGCAATGGCACAAGACTCCACAGTTCAATTTTAAAGACCTTGTGCTTGTACCTCGTTTTACTGACATCAATGGCACTTGAAGTCAGAATATAAGTGACCTTAATTAAATAGTGCAAGGTATTTTGTCTGATGCATTAACAATCTTATTGATCTTCCACTCTTACATGAAATATATTGTAATGTATTACTAAGACTTATTTTTATTACTCGTAACACCAATGTAGTTGTTGTTATTATTGCTGTTGGTTAGCCCCAGGTCAGTTCTTATTGAAAAGCTTTATAACCAAAGGAGTGCCACTTGTGATAAACATTTTTATAGGACTATTTAGAACTACATAATCTAATTTTATATTATAATAGTGTGTAATTTGAGATAAATTTAGCTGCTACTTCTAGCAGGTTTATGACCATCTAATGGATCTCTCAAAGGCACAGGTTTTTATTAATAAGCTCCAAGTTGACTTTGATCAAATAGACCTATCATATAGGGATATTGTGACTACCACTTTTTCTTTTTTTTTCCTCACACTAGCATAATCTATCCAGAACCAAATTATTCAGTATCCTTCCATTTATTAAAGATGATAGGTGCAGATGTGGTTGTATGGTAAGAGGCTTGC
Source organism: Octopus bimaculoides (assembly GCF_001194135.2). Lineage (NCBI taxonomy): Eukaryota > Metazoa > Mollusca > Cephalopoda > Octopoda > Octopodidae > Octopus > Octopus bimaculoides. The sequence goes on from NC_068990.1 coordinate 49,994,381, forward strand.
TTCCCAACTGCATAATTTCAGATTCAGTCCCACTGAGTAGCACTTTGGGCAAGTGTCTTCTACTGTAGCTTTGGTCTAACCAAAGCATTGTGAGTGTATTTGAGAGATGGAAACTGAAAGAAGTCTGTCATATATATATATAAGCATATATGTATATGTGTTTATAAGTGTTAATGTCTCCTTGTCTTGACGTTGCGTGATAGTTGTAAACAATTGTGGCCTTCATATCCATTATTCTGCGGCGGTGACGACAGCGACGACGATCACAGAGTATAATTTAAGAATTATTTGTTTGCTATTTCCTTACATTGATGTATCTAGCTGTGTAGGGTAGTGGTGCACTGCAATTTTTGAAAAATTATATAATTTAAAGTTTCGAAATTCTATACTTAATAGAGTGTCTTGAAAAAGACGTATTTCTTCACAATTTTGTTATACACAAGTACAATTAATAAAACAAGGTATATAGCGTAAACTAGAAAAAGTGTTCGACAGGCTCAGCTAAACATGCAAATACAATTATTATCAAACATTCTAATTTTGTGTTTACTGCAAATTAGACGGTTAAACGCTGGATCCATTTTATTAAGAATCCATTTAAAACAAAATCTTGATTACACCCAACAGATAGACAAATTTTTTTTTTAATTTTAAACTCTAAAATACAGTTGCTTTTCTTTTTAACTTTCTATGTTAAGTGCGTCAGTAATGTCTTTGTTTGATCCTGAATGCGCCACAGAGTAAAGAATACTGACAACCACTGATGTAATTACATAGCTGCCAGGTTAAAAACGTCGCGTTGCCATCATAGCATCCTGGGGTAGATCCTCACAGCACAGTAATTTGGTTAAATAGCTTCTATAGTCTCAGGTTCTCATCCAAACGCTGTAAGTCAAATTAAGCTACCGGAAACTATGAAAACCTGTCGACTGTATTGTAACCTATATTTCAAACGAGCTAGCCTTGACGGGCACTTCATGCTAATTGGAAAACTTTATTATTGAAGTGCGGCACCAACTGGAAATAACCTGCACTTGGTAAGCCTTGAATTCATGACTACATATTTACTTCCATCAATCAGCATCTAGTAAATGTCGTTTGACGGCCGAAGAAGTTTTAGTTTTATTCATATATTTCTAAATGTCTTTTTCTTTTGCTGGGTGTGTGTGTGTGTGAGATGGCAGGTGGTATTTTGATTCGCATTAAAAATGTTAGGGACGATCCTTGGTATTTTTTTTTTTCATTTTAGAATTTTATAGGCTTAACAAAACGAAAACGAACAACTAAAACAAGTTCTAAACGATCTGATACAATAATCACCCTCCTTTTCACTCATTCAAAATATTAAATATTAAAATTGGAAATTGTTATTGAAAGAAAATACAAAATATTTCAAATAGAGAATGAGGTAAGCAAGCATGTGTGTAGTAGTAATTCAATACACATCTTATGTTGTACATAAGATAAGTGGAATAAATAGATAAGACTTTGTGATTACTACATTCTGAAATTTATGTAAACTAGTTATTTATTCTGATTGTTATCATAATAGTATTCTAAGGCAGAAGCAAAATATCCGAAAGAATTATTATATATAAAACAATATTACCTTTCTCGAAATTATTTCTGATTGTCTGATTTTGTCTTCATCTGGTATTAAAGATAGAGTGTGTCTGCATTTCTTTCTCATCACAGCTTTTGCTGTTTGTATCGTGGCCATGATTGTAAGGGAAGTAACTGCTGCCACGCAAACTGAGTAACTGCCCTTGTTTTTGAGGCGAGTGAAAAACAATAAAAGAATATGTCTACGTCGGCAATAGTTTGTTGTTAAAAAGTTCGTTTGTAATGTTCTATACGTTCGATTGCAATGAAAAGTGAAGAATCTAAAGTTTTAAATCCTTACTTTTCGCCTGAGAATGCGAAAGAGACGGATTTGGTTGTGACGTGATAAGTGAGATAATAATAGGAATTTGTTAAAGCTTATTGCATTTCTGTATTTAAAGTGTCATTAGTTGAAAAGTCTTTCAACTAATGACACTTTAAATACAGAAATGCAATAAGCTTTAACAAATTCCTATTATTATCTCACTTATCACGTCACAACCAAATCCGTCTCTTTCGCATTCTCAGGCGAAAAGTAAGGATTTAAAACTTTAGATTCTTCACTTTTCATTGCAATCGAACGTATAGAACATTACAAACGAACTTTTTAACAACAAACTATTGCCGACTATCTGATGACATACCTACCGCGGACAATATTTTTTATTTTATTTATGCGCCCTTTTTTAAAGCCTAGTCAGGCTCATGGGCCTGGTTTCCCGGTTTCTACGGCGTGTGTCCCCCTCCCCCCAGCTGGACGGGACGCCTGTTCATCGCAGCGTTACTCAAGAAACAGGAAGAAAGAGTGAGAGAAAGTTGGGGCGAAAGAGTACAACGGGGTGTCGTCACCACCCATTGCCGAAGCCTTCTGGAGGTTTAGGTGTTTTCGTTCAATAAACACACGCAACGCCCAATCTGGGAATCGAAACCGCGAGTCCACTGCCCTAAACACTGAACCATTGCGTCTCCACCCGCGGAAAATATACAGTGTCTTTAAGAAAAAGTGTATGAATCTCTTTAATGAAATACTGTCTATTTCTATGCCATTCCTGATTGCTCAGAACTGTAGCGAACCCTACCAGTGAGAAAGGGAAATAAACGAGGGTTGCGTTTCCTACTTCACTACAGGATATTCTGAATATGTTGTAACTTCCGGTGGGAATGCCAACAAGTGGCATTACAGCCAGTTGATATAAAAAGCGAAATACCGCGAAATTCTCTCTCTTCCTCTTCTTACCTGGCTTTCTCTGGCACATTAGCACTTTGCCTGATCGCTCAACTTGTGCGGTCACACACACCTGATGTCTTGGACTTCCAACGACGAGTTTTATAATTAGCAGCCTTTAGATAAAATAACATGTTTGTATATATCTACCCTGTTATTCCATGCATTCACCTTTGTACCACTCAAATTGATATAAATATAACGTGTATTTAAATCTATCTTAACGTCATTGCTTGCCCCACAACATAGAACACGCCATTCGGAAAACCCACATGCCGGCTTCCTCATTAAAGTGGTGACCTCTAGACAAACTCAAGGCTATGAAAGCCAAATTCGATCACATGCTGAAGCTGGGACTTATTCGTCCTTCAACTAGCCCCTTGTTTTCACTTCTTCATTTAATTCAAAAAGGATCTACTGATTTTCATCCAGTCGGGGACAACAGGAGGTTAAATGCTATTACAATTCCGGATAGATGTCCTATCCTGCTATGCAGGATTTGTTTTCCACCTTGCATGGATGCACCATTTTTTCCAAGGTTGACCTCATCCAGGCATATCAAATTCCTCTCAACCCGGATGATATACCAAAAACTACTGTCACTACACCTTTTGGTTCCGGCATAACTACAGGGTTTTACCCCCCCCCCCCAGACTTTGGGAGGTCATAACTTTCAGAAAAATTAATATTTTTTAATGAAATTTTCTATGCATATAGTATTTACTATGTAGAATCCGAATATACAAAAATTTCCGGTGAAAGTGTTTTGGAATGGGGGTGGGGGACAATTTTCGGAAATTCCAACAGAGTCCACTTAAATTCTTCTTAACTTCCAGAAAAATTAAT
>NC_068990.1:49998262-50010859 GCF_001194135.2 Octopus bimaculoides
CATAAAAAAACTTTCGTTAAAAATAACATGCACACGATTTTTTTTTCTCAATAGAAGTAAATTCCAAAGTAAACGTTTCTAGTAGAGAAGTAGAAGAGAACAGGAGCAAAAATAGGAATATACACGCACGGTTAAATATAGAAACTATCACAGTGTCGCTTCCCGAAGAATTTTAAAATGTTAGCTTTCCGAAACTTTTTTTTCAATCTTGCAAAAAACACGAAGATTAAGAATAAACAGAAAAAGTACACAAATATATTTTACACACCTGTCGTATACGTCGGTTTTGTTTTTTTCACTTTAAAGGTGGATTAATCCCAACAAAATAACATAACCTTGTCTACTTCGATTGACTTGATCGCATTAGCTGCTGACCAACCTTCTTTGGTTTCATTAGACACTTCGTCTGCAGAGTTTGCAAAATGTAAATTCAAGCACCTGCCTTTGTTGACTGCTGACTGAGATATTTTATATGATCTTTCTACATGTTCACCTCGTCCTTTTATTCCTGAATCTCATCATTGGATTGTTTTTAGCACTTTGCACACCTTGTCACATCCTGGCATAGCAGCTTCAGTAAAGCTTATCACGGCTTGTTTTTTCTAGCCGAATATGCGACGGAATATTACTGCTTGGTTGCGTTCTTGTTTCATGCCAACGTTACAAAGAACACAGACATGATCATGCACCTCTCAGCACCTTTGAAAATCTGGATGCTCGTTTCCAACAAATTCATATTAACTTGGTTGGTCCTTCGGTAACCAACAACCACTTTAAAAAGTACTGCTCAAAAAAATTTCTAGAGTATTCTATTTTATTGACTTGTAAGGCAGGATTTATGACAGACGAACTGTAGACAGGAACTTCGCTGTGGGCTAGCTAGGGAGCTGGTCTGCAGCGAAGTAGACATCCGGTTGAGCAGGCTTCGAAAAGGCAGAAGTAACTGGGTCTGTCACCCTAATGTACTTAAAGGAATAAATCTTTCACTAACATATTCTCATCTCCATGAGTTTATTTGTGTATAGCTTAACAAAGTTATAACTGGTGACCCCGATGATAGAACAACAGCTTTCACTATCAAAATAAACATGGCAAGCGATCACAAAACAACACTGATGCTACCACAATTCTGGCCTAAGAGGGCTCAGCTATGGTTCATGCAGGTGGAAGCCCAATTTAACATACACAAAATAACTGCAAACCTAATGAAATATTTGTACATTGTAGCTGCACTTGGACTGCACTCACTCACAGTTGACACCTCTAACACAGCGATTGGGGGCATTTGGAACAACACATCAAGAGTCAGTGGCAACCATTTGCCTTCTTCAACCAACAACTATGAACCCTAAATGGAAAAACAGTGCTTTTGACAGGGAACTACTAGCTGTCCATCTAGGTGTTCACCACTTTCACTATTTCCTTGAAGGCTGCATATTTAGTGTTCACAGCCCACAAACCACTCACCTTTCCTATGAGCAAGCTCTTGGAGCCTTGGTCTTCATGCCAGCAACAACAGCTATTGGCCATTTTTGAGTACACCACGGATATCCAACACATAGCTGGAAAGGCCAACCCAGTCGCAGACGCACTCTCTCATGCTCCTATCTACTCACACCTACCTCACCCCCAATAACAGAAGGCCTAGATTACGAGGCTAAGGCTGCAGCCCAACAGACTGATGATGAGATCAGAGCCTACCGCACTGCCATCACATCACTTTCCTACCACGATGTGCACTTTGGCTCCAACGGCACAACCCTACTGTGTGATGTATCCACTGGGAAGCCACAACCAATCATCCCATCAGCCTGGTGCAGGGAAGTTTTTGACATCATTCACAGACTGTCCCATCTAGGTATTACAGCCACACAGCACCGGCTATCAAGCAAATTTATCTGGCACGTTATGGCCAAGCAAATTGGGGAGTGGACCAGGACCTGCATCCCCTGTCAACAAGCCAAGGTCCATCAGCACACCAAAGCACCCCTTGGAAACTGTGAACCACCACAGACCCATTTCAGCCACTTCATCATCGACCTTGTTGGCCCCCTCCCACCTTCACAGTTGCTCGTACCTACTGACCTTGGTAGACCGCTACACTTGTTGGCCTGAAGCTATCTCTCTCTGCAGCGTGGAAACACAAGAAGCCAGTCGAGTCTTCATTGCAAACCGGGTCACCTGTTCAAGACAGCATCTTATGTGATCAGGGTCCACAATTCACCTCAAAGCTGTGGAATGACATGTGACCTTTTGGGAATCGCAATGAACTACACAACAGCCTACCATCCATAGGCCAATGAGTTAGTAGAGAGATTTCACTGCCGCCTGAAGTAATCCCTGACAACCAGACTTAACAGGCCCAACTGGATTGATCAACTTCCAATAGGTGATGCTGGGAATCCACACCACCCCAAAAGAAAATCTCAACATTTTCTCTGTGTATAGTGTCCCTCTTACAGTGCTGTTCCTTCCAAATATGAAGTCAGACCTGAGTATCAAAAGGTACCTCACTCAACTGAGAGACAATGTACGCCAATTGTGCCCTATTCCCCTGTCAACAGATCAGCCGTCCCTATTCCCTTGTCAACAGATCATCCATCCCAAATGACCTCAGCACTGCTAACTTTGTGTTCAACATGACACATGACGAAAACCCCTCGTCACCCTACGATGGTCCATATGAAGTCATATGTCTGGGAGACAAATCATTTCAACTCCTAATTGACAGATGACAAGACTCAATTTCCATCAATAGGTTGAAACTGGCCCATCCTGATATTGACAGCTCCATCCAGGTAGCTCAACCACCAAACAGGAGCCTCCCCAGGCAGATCACACCAACCCTTGGTAAGGAACAGTCACTAAAGAGCCAAGTAACAGGACAGGACAATTAAAATGCCTTCCATGTTCCAATGACAGTCAACAGTTCTGAGGGGGAGCAATGTGGGACAGGATTTATGACAGACGAACTGTAGACAGGAACTTCGCTGTAGGCTAGCTAGGGAGCTGGTCTGCTGTGAAGTAATCTTCCGGTTGAGCAGGTTTTGAAGAGGCAGAAGTGACTGGTGGCTGTTGCCCTGATGTACTCACAGGAATAAATCTTTCAGTAACACATTCTTGTCTCTATGAGTTTATTCATGTTTAGCTTAACAAAGCTATAGACTTATGAACAACTGACTGATTATATGTGTGTGTATGTATTAAAGTGTACATTATTATATATAACCATTAAGGCCAATCTTACCATTTGGTTTCACACTGGATATTAAACCAAATGCTAGATAACAAAGGTTACATAATGCTGCATGCTCATCAGAGCTAGCAAATATGGAAAAAATATTGAGACTTCTCTCTGTTATTGGTAAGATTGGCCGTAATGGATATGTAATACTGTATATTTTAATTAATATACCCACTCTGTTGAGAGATATACAAGGGTATATTTTTTCTGACTTATGGATTCTTGGATGATTATTTATATATATATAAATATGTATGTTTATGTATAGGTGTCGTGTTTGTACCCCACCACTGCTTTACAACAGCATTGGTTTGTTTACACCCCCATAATTCAGCAAAAGAGATCAATAGAATAAGTACCAGACTTAACAAACATGTTCGATTACGATCACCCGTAGCCTTAGCACCGCGCCTAACAGTGCTATCTCCACACTGCAGCTGCCCTTGCAACAGATCTCTCTGCCATCGACCGCTTGAACACTACTCGCCCCATCCCATTTCTTCGCTACCCTTGGTGTCACATGGGTAGTCATGCAACCCGTGTTCACGAGGGCCTTGAACTTCTTCCCCTCGACCTCGACTACAGGCAGCGTCTCTACTCGGTCGTGGGGAAAGTTTCAGGAGCAGCAACTTCCCCACAGTCGTTTCCCTGGTCACAATCACGGGCGATGTGCCCCATCTTCCTGCATCAATAGTAGATTGGCCCCGATTCGGTGCATTCCCTCGCCATGTGCGACCCCTGACATTTAAAACACCAGCCCGAGAACGGCCGCTGTCATTGCTCGGTAGGCTTCCTCACGTCTTTCTCTGGTCGCGCCGCCATCGCTATCGTCTTTCATCCAACGCATTGCGTCAACACACGAGCTTGTGCTACAAACTCGCTGAGCACCATCTTTCTCGCACCAGGCAATTGCTGTAACCAAATCCCTACGTTGTCAGGGAACCCACTCACAAACGCCAGTTGCACTGCTCTGTCCAGACCTTCTCCCGTAAACCCAGCCAGCGTGGCCAGCCTATGCACCTCCGCCGCGTATTCATCCACCTGTTCTCCCCCCCCCCCATCTAACAGTCCCTAGCTTAACAAAGGCAGTATACTCGCACTCTATACGCCTATCTCAATCTCTGCTCAATCTTCTCCGCACTCAACCTCTCTTCCTCGTCCATCTCTAAATATAGGGTCAGGGCGCTTCCTTCCAAGTATAGCACCATAAGACCCGCCACATTGCTTATCCCTTGCAGTCTCACCACAAGCCTGATCTTTCGCATCTAGGCCATTACATCGCCCTCGCCATTAAAAGGCCTGATCTTAGCTGCCATTGCGGTGAAGTTTTACACGTGGCGCCGAAATAGCTTGCGGTGTGTGCGAGTGATTAGTAGTAAACGGCTTATCTTGTCTTCCTTCCACCGCACAAGTCTCTCCTGGGGTATCCTGTCCTCGTGCCTGGCCCGACCGAAGAACACTAGAAATAGCAGCTGCCTCTCCCTCACCTGGATGATCACCTTGCGTCACAACAACCCCGCTCGAAAAGGGCATGAAATCCCAATCAAGGCTCCCTCTGCTCCTCTTCCTCTTCCGGTCAGCTCCCGGTTCCGGTCAGCAGTCAGCTCCCCAGTTGCTGACGTCATACCACAAATGCTACGTGTAAAACTCCAGTACTATGTTTGTCCAATGCCATCTTTCCTTTTTAAGATGGCAAATAGTAATTTGAAGTACATGTGGCTACTATTTCTTGCAGGTTGAGCAACGTCTTAGGATAGCAGAGAATGAACATTTCACCGATGAGCAAGTATCCACTAGTGTATACTAGTGGATACTTGCTTGCAAACAGTAGAAAGTCTGAAATTTGCCTCTCAAAGAGTAGAGAATTTGAAACTGTCTACTGATGAGGTCTCTAAAAACCCATGATCTTTTATCTTTCACTCATTTTAGTGATTGGACAGCAGCCTTAAAGGATTTAATTGCACAATTCAACCTCAGTGCATATATCAGGTTCTTATTCTATCAGTGTCTTTTACCAAACTGCTAAGCTACATGGACATAATCAAACCGACATCAGTTATGAAGTGGTGGGAACAAAGACACATACATACACATTATATATATATGTATATGTGTATGTGTGTGTATCTATATATATGTATGTGTGTGTGTGTGTGTATATAGATATATATAACAATAATAACTGAATTCACAGGCAACACTATAACCTTACTAAAAGAACCCTGGCACCCTCCAACCCAACACAAGACCCTACCCAACACCGTAGATCACAACCCACACAAAGGAACAAAAATTAAACCATTACCAACAACAACCCAGACCTGAGAATGTTCAAAACTACTATAGAAGTCTACACAATATCAAGGAAAATGCCACTAGACACATGAATACCAGGGACAGAAAAATCTCAAGAAATCATTACTGGGGACAGAACAATCTCTAGAAATCATTTTTTAGACCAAGGCAACAGAATCCACGACATCAGATGGTACAAACCAACTTTGAAAAACCAAAAATAATTAATCTTTCAAACTTAAACCTTTCAACCCAACAAATTAAAATCCTCTCAAAAGGACCAAAATTCACCCCAACACCACAACACTTTAACACATACATTCAGGTGGCAAGCTGGCGGAATTGTTAGCACGCCAGGCAAAGTGCTTAGCAGTATTTTGACTGCCATTAGGTTTATATACAGGCACAAGAGTAGCTTTGTGGTAAGTAGCTTGCTTACCAACCACATGCTTCTGGGTTCAGTCCCACTTGGTGGCACCTTGGGCAAGTGTCTTCTACTATAGCCTCGGGCTGACCAAAGCCTTGTGAGTGGATTTGGTTGACAGAAACCTGTCATATATATATATATGTGTGTGTGTGTGTATGTTTGTATGTCTGTGTTTGCCTCACCCCTCCATCATCACTTGACAACCGATGTTGGTGTGTCTACGTCCCCGTAACTTAGCGGTTCAGCAAAAGTGACTGATAGAATAAGTACTAGGTTTACAAAGAATAATTCCTGGGGTTGATTTATTCGACTAAAGGCAGTGCTCCAGCATGGCTGCAGTCAAATGACTGAAAAAATAAAAGAATAAAAGAAAACACATGCAATACAATTTAACAGTTACAACAAACACTCAGATACACACATACACAGTCACATACACATACACACACATGCACACACACACACACCACCCTAACAAAATCAAAATACATACACACACTGCCCTGAGAAATACAAATAACATACACGCATACAGATGTGCACATGCACACACCACCCTGACAAACACAACATACATACATACACACACACAACTCTGACAAATATAGCACATACACATGTATGTATGCACACACATACACACACCGCCCTGACAAATATAGCACACACACACACCAACCCGATAAATACAAAAAACACACGCATGCACATGCTCACACACACATACCACCCTAACAAACACAACACATGCACACACACAGACATGCATATACACACACACATGCATGTCACTCTGACAGATGTAACACACACATACACACGCATACACATCGCTAAAAAGACCCAAGATCAATTGAAAGAGAATGGCATTAAAAAGCTTCCATGGCCAAGCCAGTCACCAGATATGAAGCCTATTGAACATCTCTGGGGCATAATGGACAGGACATTGTAAAACGAACAAGAAAGTATCCTCAAAGCCAGATCTGTTGAGATTATTGCATGAAACTTGACAAGAAATTCCTCAACAGAATATTCATCATCTGATCAGTAGCATTCCTAATAGGGTCCTTGCATTGAAAAATGCAATGGGCATGTCGACTAGATATTAGATATTCACATTATAATACTTAAGTAATTTGAATGTATAATTTCAGATTTAAATATTAACAATTATAAGGGTGTCTATTTACTTCTGTCTTGTCAGTGTGTGTGTGAGCATTTAATATCTGCTTTCCATGCTGGCATAAGTAGGACTGTTTGATAGGGATCTGGCAAGCTGAAGGACTACATTCAGTTCCAGTGTCATCTTTGCCATGGTTTCTGTGTCTGAATGCCCTTCCTAATGCCAACAAAGTGTACTGGATACTTTTTTCACATACATACATACATACACACTGTTATGTCCTTATGCCTCCAATATCATAGTATGGTTGATATTGCCAATAATAGATAAAGAATACACTGTAACAGTGTTATAACAATACAAAATAGAAACAATGGCAGTAACAAACATGTAACAAACCAACAATCAATATTTCCAACACACTAACTTGAACTGCAAACTGTACCTGGACTTCGAAGACCAAACTACAAACTGCCGGCTATGTCAGATTGCTACTATTTATATGTAGTAGACCTGTCTATTCTCATCAGAGGTTGTCGTACTCTCACCACAACATTTACATACATATGTACATAAATGAATCTGTAAGTTTTCTTATTTTTCCCAGCCCAAATATTCTACAACAGGTATTCACTGATTGTACAGTTCACCTCTTATACAAAAACGGTTCCCACTTTTCATATGCATAGGCTATTTCACTGGTTCACAAGATATTCTGTTTCTTTCGGGATGGCTATAATCAGTTGAATTGATAGCATATATATGGTTTGAAACTGGAATGAATAGTTGGCAGAAATAGAAAAACATTAGAGTAGAGCCATGCCAGTTGCTAAGTGGGGGTACTGGATGGCAATTCAACAGTGCACCCTCAGATTTAGAAAATACAACTAACAAAACTTTTTCTGCAGTGTATTTCTTGAAGTCTGGCTAACATGCTCATTGCTAATGGGATGTACTGTACAACACTGACCCCTCACTATTCAACAATGCACCCTCAGATTTAGAAAATTTACAAAACTTTTACCTCAATACAAACTAGCCCAGAATATTCTGATCTTAAATTTTAAAACTTTCCATGCCAGTAGTTTTTCTTTCTCTGTGTGTGTGCATGCGTGCGTTATACAAAAAGTCAAAAGCAGATATTGAGAAACATTGCATTAGAGTATTTAAAAAAAAACTAAAGGCCAAACTGTAAAAGTCAACTTTCCCTGCTGAAAGTCAGTAAAGATAAAAATCTTTCTCCCCTATTTTTTTAAAATGGCTTTTTTTCTTATTTAACGCAAGCTAGTATATTATAGTTAGCTATTGATTTCACACCTCTTCAGTATAATTCTTTTCTCTTCTAGGACACTATATACAAATCTAAATTTATGTCAGTACTTGACTGGAACTTTATTTTATTGAGTGTGGACAGCCAGAGTAAATATAGTAAGGTATTCTTTCTGGTGCACTAACAATTGCACCAGTCTGTTGTCTACAAGAAAGTACCAGTCAAATACTGGAGTTGAAATAAGCAGCAGCTATCCATCCTGAGGAATCTGGCTTTGTGTATGTTTTAGAAATCTGTATCATCTCCCATGGTGCATGTGGTTAGCTGAGCTTGGAGAGTGCATGACAATGAACCAAGAGAGCAGCAATTCATAAATTGTCACAAGTATTAGATGATGTGCCAGTGGCCAAGATATTTATGGTTTCAATTACTGTGTCAACCTAGCTGTAGGTGGTACCATTAAATAGAGGCTTTGAATTAAAAACAGATGAATGATCTGTTGGTTTGCATTATTTAATGAAGTATTGTTTCTATGGTTATAGGTATTGGATTATCCGATAAATAATGCGGTTTTTGTATACTTTTTTAATCTAAAGTATACTCTCCTTCATTTTTTACAATGCTCTTCCATCTATCTGGTAGACTTGCAAAGCCCCTCTTCCAAAATTCACTTGTCTGTGATGAAAAATACTCCTCCAGTACTGTCCTGACCTCATCTACAGAATTCATATTTTTACCATCCAAATGATTTTGAAGACTGCAGAATAACTGATAACCACATGGGGAAATGTCCAGCGAATATGGTGGGTGGGGCATAGTTTTTCATTCAAACTGCTCCAGCCTTTGGAATGTCATCATCGCTGTATATGGCCGAGCATTATCCTGATGGAAGAACACCTTTCGTTTTGAAACCAAAGATGGTCATTTTTCTTCTAGTGCTGACTTAAACTGCTCGCAGTAGATCTCCCTTGTTATCATTTGGTTTGGGTTTAAAAGTTCAAAGCAGACTAAACCTTTCAGATCCCACCAAATGATGTGCCAGTGGCCAAGATATTTATGGTTTCAATTACTGTGTCAACCTAGCTGTAGGTGGTACCATTAAATAGAGGCTTTGAATTAAAAACAGATGAATGATCTGTTGGTTTGCATTATTTAATGAAGTATTGTTTCTATGGTTATAGGTATTGGATTATCCGATAAATAATGCGGTTTTTGTATACTTCTTTTATTATTTTTGTATACTTTTTTAATCTAAAGTATACTCTCCTCCATTTTTTACAATGCTCTTCCGTCTATCTGGGTGAAGACCTTCTTTGGCCTGGGGTGCCAGTGTTTCTCCTTTCCCTACACACTACCTTTGGTGCTTGACGTTTTTATAGAGAACCCATTTCTCGTTACCAGTCACTATTCGGTCCAAAAAAAGGTTCATTCGTGAGATGTGACAGCAAAGAAGAGCACACATTCACTCTCTACTCAGAAAGTTTGTGAGGAACCTATTGACCCAATTTGCTGACTCTTCTGATGGCACGCAGGTGTTGATGAATAGTTGAATGACCAAATCCAAGCTTCTCTGCTAGTTCCTCAACAATTCCACCAGGGTTTGCAGAACGTCCTTGTTGAACTCTACAGATCTTCCAGGATGAGGCACGTCTTCTAGGCTGTAGTTTCTGGCTTGGAATTTCAAGAACCATCATTGACACTGGCTTATGCTTATTGTCCGATCTCCATATACTGCATTAATATTCCTCACACTTTCCATTGCACTGTTGTCTTTATTGAACCCATAAAAGAAAATATGCCAAATATGCTCCTTTGTCACTTCCATTATAGCTTTTAAAAAATAACTGTTAAAATCAAACTGCACTCTTCAAAACTTGCACTAAGAATAAATACAAGGTAAGATTATTACCTGCTTTTATAGCAAGTTCATAGCATACAAATCAAACTTTTCTGACCAAAATTTACAGCCAAAAAAGGTAAGATGAATTAAACACCAAGATGATTTTGGAGAACCAAATGTTCCATATGAAATGCAGAAGGATTTGAAAAGATAGTGATGATGTTTAAATATTTACACTATATGTTTACTCTAAATACTATGTTGACTTGTATGCCAGAAAATACAGTAAATACCAACAAGAATTTCATTTACATTTTACTTCACACTATGAAATATAAAGTAATCGAAGTGATTAAACTCATTAATTTTACAATATAAAGATAGAGACACCAAAAAAGATCTGACAAGAGACAGATGAGTTAGGCCTTCAAATTCAAAACTTCATACATGGATTCTATAAAGTATTTTTATTCGATTTTCCTACTTAAAATATGTACTGTCTATAACAGGCATGGACAATCTTTTTTTGAGAAGCAGGCCACATGGGGCATAGCTACCATCAAGTAGGATGCACTACTGAAGGTAATTTTTCATTAAATGTGCCATTCAGAAAGTCCCATGAGCCACAGGTTGTCCATGGTGTATATATTGTACTTTAGTGAAATTTTATATACCATTTGTATCCATCCCAACTCCACCTTCAGGCGACATTATTTATATATACCATTGCCACCACCATAACTATTACCATCGCTACCAGCACCAAGTGTATCACCTAGCAAACAGAAAATATTAGTCTATCTATGTGAATTTAATTAAAAGGGACTAAGCTTATGATACAAAAGAATGGATTTGAAAGATCATCATCAGTATTATCAATAACATACACTTTCTCCTCTTCCCTCCCTATCTCCATCTTCTTTCTCATTACACACATTGTCATACTTACCATCATAAAGCATGTTTATCACCCACAGATATTTCCTTCCAATTAATCAACATTATTGCTATTGTTATGCCATCTTTGTCCATAACCAGCAATACCACTAAACACAACCATCTTCACCACCACCACTGCCAACACCGCCGCCGCCATCACCACATCATCATCCCTATATCACTATTTTCATTACTACCACTACCATCATCACTGTGTACATCATCATCATAATCATTCAGCATCACTACATTACCATTTTCGACACCACCACTATCATCTTTTTAGCATTGTTGTCATCACCACTACCATAATCATTTTACCATCATCACTGTCTTCATCATCATCAGCAGCATACAGACCACATTATATGGAAATTTATGACCTCATTGAATTATGAAGACATTCACTATTCATTATTTCTCTTTCTCTCTTTGTTAATTATGTTTATTTAATTTTTTTTTTGTATTTCATATATACGTATACATACTTATATATTTGTATGTATGTTTGTATGCATATATGTATAAATGTGTGTGTGTGTGTATATATATATATATATATATATATATATATATATATATATATATATATATATACATATGCATGTATGTATGTGTATTTATGCATGCATGTGTGCTTGTGTTTACATGCATACATGTATTTTTAAACTTCTGTCTTGGTATTTGAAATTATTATTATTATTATTATTATTAGTAGTAGTAGTAGTAGTATTATTACTAGTAGAAAGACCACCCCCAGGCAGTCTTCTGCTAGCCACTTGATAATATTTTCACATTTGATTCTCAATTCTAAAAATTTTTATGATATTTTACGTCTAATTATTTCTTTGTATAATAGTGCTCACTTGCTTAGTAAATATTGCTTTCATTATTTTATCAGCCACAATCTTTCTTTTTTAAACAAACATCATGGTAGTCCAACAACAGAGGGAGAAGCAGTTTGTCAAGTTTTACCTTCCCCTCAAAGCAACATAGAGATTTCAAGTCAGCAGCCCATCTGTAAGCTTTGCAGTATGTGTAAGAGAGAGGTGGGAGAGAGAACATTGCAAACAATGAATGAAATAAACATGAAATGAAAAAATTGAATAAATAAAAGGGCATTACTACAGATGTATACGCCCCTGACTTTGTTGCTTCATAACATCCAGAAAAATGGATAATCTTTAACAAAATTTTCTACAAATACCACTTAAATACTGTGGCTTCAGAGTATGTAGGGATTTATGGGAAAGAATTTTTCCGAGGGGGTGGAGAGAGGAGTTTTGGAAAATTCACATGATCTGACTTTTTTCCCTCATAACTTTCAGTAAAATGGGTATCTTTTAATGAAAGTTTATACAAATTACCTTCCAAACAGCATAGATTACGATTATAAAGAAATGCTTTTTAAACCACAGCCTTCGAAATGATGGGGGTGGGCTGGCATCTCTGTATGAAA
>NC_068990.1:50010951-50028197 GCF_001194135.2 Octopus bimaculoides
CTTCAAAACTATGGAAAGAGCATTTTCGGTAAAAAAATTTTTTTAATTGTTAATATTTTCAGAGGGAAAAGTGAGTGATTTGCCTGTTGTTTCTAGTGCATCCAAAAACACCCCTCCTCGTTTCTTTATCACTCTCACATGTATTGATGTTTTTCAATATTTTTTCCCCCAAAATACATTTATATGCTATAAAAAGGAAAATTTGAGAAATTATGAATTTTTTGCAACCCCACTCCCTGCCCTCAGTCGTTTCAGTTTAGAAATTACAATATTGGAGAGCCTGAGAAGGCCGTTGCTGGCATTTATCCACAATGATTTTTTAAAAAAGAGTTGTCATCATCATCATCATCATCGTTTAACGTCCGCTTTCCATGCTAGCATGGGTTGGATGATTTGACTGAGGACTGGTGCAACCGGATGGCTACACCAGGCTCCAATCTAATTATGTAAATGATAATTCATTTCAGTAGCATACTTTTCTGTTAGGAGCAATAACTAGTGACCGAGACCTTTGGCAATATGCTGTGCTTGAGAAGATCCGTTAATCCAAGTGAAATTGTAGTTGTGGCCAATACTGGTGTCATGTAACAGGCACCCGTGCTGGTGGCACATAAAGTGCACTTTCAAGTGTTGGGCCTCATGGAGGCAAAGTGGCTGAGTTCACTTTGAGCATTGGGCCTCACGGAGGCAAAGTGGTTGAGTTCCTTTTGAGCGTTGGGCCTCATGGAGGCAATGACCGAGAACTTTGGCTTTATGTTGTGCTTGAGAAGAAGACCGATCGAGCCAAGCAAAATTGCAGTCGTGGCAGATACTGGTGTCATGCAAATGGCACCCATGTTGGTGGCACATAAAAGCACCCATTACACTCTCAGAGTGGTTGGCATTAGGAAGAGCATCCAGCTGTAGAAAACCATGCCAAACTGGACTGTAGTCTGGTCCAGCATTCTACCTTACCAACTCCAATCAAACTGTCCAACCCATGCTAGCATGGACAACAGACGTTAAATGATTATTATTATTATTATCATCATTATTATTAAAGCAACAATCTACAGAATTGTTAACACATCAGACAAAATCTTACCATTTTTTCCAGTTCTTTATTTTCTTGAGTTCAAATTTCCCTGAGATTGATTTTTGCCTTTCATTCTTTTGCAGGTCAGTAAAATAAGTATCAGTTGATCACTGGAATCAATGCATTCTGTTTCCTTCTTGTCTTAAAATTGCTCGCCTTGTGCCAAAATTTGAAGGAATTATTATAGTTGTTGTTGTTGTTGTAGTGTATCATTAATTATTGTTATAATATAATGACTGGAAAATCAGGTTTACTATTTGTCTAGTTTAATTTTATAGCAATGGCAAAACAAATATAATACAACAATAAAACTTTATTTCATTACATTCAAAGAAGCAAGGTCAATGAATACATGAATAAAAGTGATAACAATATTATAATACAACCGCAATAGGAACAACAACTGCATCAACAATAACATCCAAATACTCTAATAGAAGGAGCCACAACATAATCACTCATCCTCCTAGAAATAGTAGCTAAATCTCATTCACATTACACTATGCCTTTTTAAAAGAAGAAAATATATTAATGCAGTCATGAATATACTAAAGACTGGATAGTCATGGCTGGGGTATATTTGATCATACATAGGTTTCCTCAGAGCTGACTTTTTGCTAAACAATAAATATTCAAGTTTTGTTAGCAAGAGAGTTCCTGTGAAGTCAATCAACCTGAAAGTTATAGCAGGTAAATTTTCCTCAAAGCACATCATACCATTGTAAAAAGGATGGTCACATTGGCTAATGTAGTCCAGTTACACAAAGTCTGGAAGAAAAAAGATGGAATGGTCATGACTGGAACACTTTTGATTAGTGGAATCTTCAATCAGCACCAATAACAACAGATGACATCCAATTCCTCCAACAACTCACACAGACAGGCACCACACAAATCTGCAAATATATATTATATATATATATATCTGGCTATCAATCTGTGTATGTACACACACACGTGTATATATGTACTTATATATATATATATATAAACAAAAGAAGCACTGTCGGTTACGATGATGAGGATCCCAGCTGATTCAATCAACGGAACAGCTTGCTCGTGAAATTAACATGCAAGTGGCTGAGCACTCCACAGACATGTGTACATGAATAAAGATAAATAAAAAGTACAGTAAAACAAAAATATTATTAAAAGCTTCAATAATGATGAAGGTTATGAGCTATTGCTTGTAAAAAAATCTATCTTATTTTTGGGACTATATTGCTCAATAATTATCTGCAGCTGTTTCTTTATATCTTTATACTTTTGTTTTAGTCTCATAGATCTCACCTCAATCAAATTCAACCTTTCTCAGTTGTATCAAGTGTTCTTTCCTTTTCAGTGCAGTAATTAATTTTCATATATTCGGATGTGTGCAAGTTAAAAAACTTTGTAGTGCCCCTTAAAGGGATAAATGGTTATTAGTGTGAGGCATATCCAATTCTGTTCTAAAGCAGACATTCCAACTATCAATGGGAAACAAAGAAGTTCTTCATTGTCTAATTCCTCTAACTCGCATGCATCCTATGTACAATAATTCAAAGTAGGACACAAGTTCTTGCGGAAGATTGTCATTATCTACAAGATCTTTGAATCTGTCAATTACATCATTGAGAGGAAGAAAAGTCAGTACTGAAAAACATCTGCTTTTAATGCTAAACTCATTATCTTGATGGTATCTTTCCTTAAAGCCAAATTCACAAACTTTTCTGTACACATTTTGAGAGAGATGAAAAAGACAATATGAGATGGAAGCACTAGGAAACACAGATGAAATGCTATTAATGTGAGCTTTTTCAAAATCCATCATGTTTTCAGAGCTGTCCTTGATGTAATTCATTTAGCTAATTAAAAAGGTGTAAGTTTCTAGATTTTTGTTTGGAAACAATCACAGAACACTTGAATATGAAACATGTACAACTGATAAAATATGGTTGAAAAGCACTTAAAAGTTCCATCATCTGCCTAGTGTTTTGCATTCACTAAGTCACTTAGTCATCAGTTGCAAACATAAGCAATCAGTTTTGCCACTAACAAGGAACTTATAATTCATCAAGTATCTCATAACCAAATTGACTGAGGGATTGGAGGCTCACTTACTTTTGCTCGATGCCAGTTCCTTATATTGTGACTTACATATGAAGAGGAAGGCATGTGAGCCATTTCATTTTCATCAAGTTTTTCACAAGCAGTTGCAATTAATGAACAAGAAGATTCCTGGGAAGCAGCTGCTTGTGCCTTTAGGTCTGCTAAAGTTTGTGAACTTTGGGTTTCGAAGCACACAGACAATGACGATGTTCACCAATGTGCTTAATTATGGTGTAATCTTCATTGTGTGTTATGGTGTGGACTCGAGCTTTACAGGACTGAATTTTGCCTTTCCAGTAATTCTTAGATCAATTGGCATTTTGTTTCTGTGCTTCATATATGTAACAAGATACAGTTATATATACTATAATAATAATAATAATAATAATGATAATGATAACAGAGAGTGAAAGAGAGAAATTGTCACAAAAGAAGTTATAGCAACCGTGTGACCAGGAGATGGTGACGAAGGAACGGCTCCTTTTGCGCATCGCACGATCAGCACAAATATATAAAAAAACAAAAGATGGAATGAGGTAAGTGCCAACAAGAAAAGAGAGAGACTCAACCGGTACAGATGTATGAAGATAAGGTTTTATTGGTTGTCAACTTGAATGTCTGTGTGAGTGTGAATGCAACATAAAACAGAATATAAGACAGGCCGTCGTGTAAACAAGAGTGTGTGTATACAAATATGTGTATGTGAATGCAAGAGATACAGAGCATAGAAAACAGTCTATAATAAGGACGTTAGAAGAAAGTCCAGACACAAGGATTAGAAATACCAGTTCGTAGCTAAAGTACACAGTAGGTTGAAGTGCTGTAGAAGAGGTTGTGGCATCGAGGCATAGCTAAGAAGTCACATGTCGTAAGAAGTTGAGGCTTCCATGCCGAGCCATTTACTTGGTACAGAGGGTCTCGCTGTTATTCATGGTGAAGCAATTCACACAAACAATGTGGAGAAAGTTATGTTAGCGTTGCTGATTTGGTGTGTATGTTGAGACATCGGTGTAGACGCTGGCGACGAAGAAGCTTGTAGTAAACAGTTAGTTGAATGGTGGTGTTGGTTCTCCAGTGGAGTGGAGTCATGTCGTCGCTGGAACTGGCTGGTGCTCTGTAGTCAGTAGCTAGACCTTAGAAGGTCTAGGGCCAAAGATTTTCTTTTTATTCCTAATAAATAGGATACATAGAGGGGACAAACAAGGACAGACAAAAACATATATATAGGTCTTCAGTCTTTTATGAGTGTTCTATCGAATGGATGTTATAATGATATAATGTGATATGGTACATTAAAATATAAAAATTTTTTTCTTTTTAAATTCTCTTTTTTGGTTTGGGTTGTCTTACTAACTCACTGGTTGATTTCCCTATTTTTGTGTCTTTTCTTTTCTTTCTATGCTCGGTCTGGCTGTGTTGGCATGGCTCCTTGCATACTCAACTTTCTTGTGATTTCCTTCCATCTTTTCGCAAACACTCTTTGCGGCAGGCTCCTCCTCTAAAGACGGATCTTGAAAACAAGATGGGCAGTGAAATGGTTCACCAGTCCTTGTCTGGAAATGAACTGTCCTGTCACAATTCCTTCCAAACGCGTCTTCCATATCGTTTCTTTCAATATGGTTATTACGCAGAGAAATGCTGCCTTCTTCTCTTTGGAGAGAGAGGAAAGCAGTACAATCTTAATCATGAACTCAGTCGAGAGCCGTACTCCTTCTGTATCTGACATCAGTTGTTCGGCATAGGTTATCAAATCCCTCAGGTCCTCACAGTGTACAAAGGTGTGCGTCATCGTTTCACTGGCATGCCCGCACCTCGGACATGTGGGGGAGGTATCATATCCATGCCTCGATAACCTTTCCCAAACCGGTAAGGCCGATCGGTAGCACAGCCTGGTCAAGGATTTCTGGTAGTTATCCAGAGATCTCAACCTGAAGGTCCTCCCAAACAGGCTGGCTAGCTGCTTCTTATCGAAGCCCAGAGTCTCCCCCAGGACATCGTCAGACTTAAACTCTACCAATCTGCTATAAATATCCGCTGTAGTAACCCTGATGTCAGCATTGCTCACCCGGGAGAAGAGGAAAAGTGCTTGTTTGTACTCCACCTGCCATTCCCCCGTCTTAGGTCTTCGCCTGATCCATGCTCCTAAGTCCCTCAGGGACCTATACTTTGGGAAGTCTTGTTCGGCAAGCGTTGACCACACCTGCTCACCATCCAGGTGGCACTGGAGATGTCTCAGCCTCAGCGTGTGCTTGCACATCATCAGCCAGGGCATCCCTAGACCACCCTTTAGCGGTTTCTGGCAACAGATGGAGCGCCTCACAAGTGGAGTTTTCCTTCCCCACAAAAAGTGGAAAAGTATCCGCTCCAACTTGTTCAGCCACAAACCAGGGCAAGGTACAATGGTTAGGCGGTAGGTTTTCACCAATGATAAGAACATCTGCGCAACCTCCGCCCTTCCCAACAAGGATAACCTCCTCTCAGACCACTTCTGGGCTATGGCTGTCACCTTGCTCACCACCTCACTCCAGTTCTTCTCCACCTGGAGGTCTGGTCCAAACCAGACCCCAAGCATTTTAACTGGGCCCTCCATCCAGTGCCCAACAACGCTGTTGGGAGGCATCGACTTGCCCCTCCAGGTGCTGAATTGCAAGCCGACTGATTTTTCCTGGTTAATTTTCGCCCCTGCCACCATCTCATATCCTTTGATGGCGCTTTCTAAGCGAGGTAGGCGCCCTTCATCCGACACAATGATGGTGACGTCATCTGCGTATGCCGTCACATTCCTTCCGCAACAAGGATCATGCGGGTCCACCCCCACGTCCCTCAGTTTCCGCAGCAATGGCTCAAGTGCTAATATGTACAGAATCGGGGACAGGGGACAGCCCTGACGAAATGAACGCTCGATTGCGAAGGGGTTCGAGAAGAACCCATTCACCCAGACTATTGATTTGATATTGCTGTACATGGCTTTGATCCAGCCTCGGAAGGTTGGGCCAAATCCGGCCGCCCGAGGAACTGCCGCCAGGTATCCATGGCCAACCCTATCGAACGCCTTAGACTGGTCTAAGTTCACCAGTGCCTCATCGTTGCCATGCATTTTACCCACCCGCTCTATGGTGTAGCGAATGAGGTGAAGGTTTGTCCTGTATCGTCCTTCCTAGGATGGCACATGTCTGTGCTTCCCCCACCAGGTCGCCTATGACAACCCTAACTCTCTTTGCGAGCACCTTGGCCAAAATCTTTAACTCTGTGTTTAGCAGAGTTATGGGCCTAAAATTATTAACATTATCCCCCTTGCTCAGGTCTTTCTTGATTAGTGTCTTTCTTGATTAGTGTCACCAGACCCGGCGACTTGTCCCCGGAACTCTCGGACAGTACCTCTCTGATCTCCTTGGCTGTGATTGGTCCTTTGCAGCACTCAGCGTCATGAGTTGAAAGACGCGGGCTGCCGTCCAGAAAATGCTGTAAGGCATCCCCATGGTCCAACATCCCGTCCCTCCCGAACAGCACAGCAAAGTGCTTGTGAAAGGCCTTACATATCTTGTCTTGTCCTTGGATCTTCCTGTCCAGACTCATCTGTCAAAGACCCGATCGTAGCATCGATGCCACAACGGGTTTCTTCCAAGTGAGTCCATCTAGCAACATTGATACCTTCAAGGCCCATTGCACGTGTCCTAGCCCGAACTCTGCATCCTTCGTGTTTGGCATTGAAGTGTCGGTCCAGTGCCAATCTCGCTGTCAACACTTGTGATGTAGGGCCTGATCTCAGTGCCTCGTCTAATGCTTTAACTAAGTCCCTTTCTATTTTAGTCTGTTCTAGACTTAACTGTTTGCTAAATCTAATTGACTCAATTCAAAGGGCTCTTTTGAGGGCACTCCACCACCGGTTGTTGATAACAGCGCCGGTAAGTGCCCTCTTCACTAACTCCTTAATCTGGCTATGGTAAACCTCGCAATCCAATAAAGTCTTGTTCAGCTTCCAGTAGCCAGATCCCTGTCTATGTATCTTATCTATATTCACCCTACACGTCACTAACTTGTGATCTGTGTAGGGTACGTAGGTAAACTGTGGACAGCTAAAGCTATGTCTGTCTCTAGTATTTACTACTATCCTGTCTATATAAGACCTGACCATTCTGTTGTTTCTTGTCCAGGTCCACACTGGAACGTTCAGGTGGTCAAGTCTATATTGATCTGCCAGCCTGAAACACTTCAGCAGATGGATGAGGCATGAGTTTCCCTTTCTATCTTTTGAGCCTACGCTATCCAGGCGTGCATCCAGTATAGCATTGAAGTCACCTAGTACAACTACTGTCTTCGATGTCACCAGGAAATTCTCCAGGCGATGAAAGAAGTCAACCCGTTTGCCTGCATTACCAGGCTCGTAGATGCCCACCAGCCTGAAGGCTTTGCCACTGTATGTTAGATCCAGAACAACCAACTCGCCTTCTGAGTCCACGAAGATTGTACATATCTGCATGACCAAGATTTTACAGATCAAGACAGCCACCCCTCTGCTCCCTCCCTCCCAGCTAGGAGAAATTATTTTCTCATAGTCATTCAGGGAGTGTAGAGAAGGCCTGCAGCTTGTCCAGCCTGGTTTCTGTAATAACCATCACATCTATACTATGTGACCTGAGGTCGTCAAGGAGGCACGCCTGCTTCTACTTCGAGCTCAAGCCACGCACATTTAAATACGCTATGTTCAACACGGCCATATATAACATAGAAGAAAAAAGGGGGACCTACTTACCATCTCTTTCTTTCCAGGGAAATGGCTCTCAAGACGTTTGAGACCACTTCTCTATCTTCTTCTGTTCCTCCTATAAAGGGTATCTCCAAGGAGGTTTCAACCGACGGGTCAAATACTTTTTTAAAATCATTTAGTATGCTTATGTCATTGGGATGTAATTTGTTCAGATCGAAAAACAGAGTCCTTGCTATCTTTGCTATGACATTAGGACTCTGTTTAAAATGGTTTTTGTAGACCAATGAATCATTATGTGGTCCATCTAGATAAAGTGCTTTTTGTCCGGTATGCGATCGTCACTCGATCAACCGGTTTTGGTATTGTTATAGGGATGTCTATAAATGACATCTTTTCCCCTCTTTTGGTCTTTGGGGTTTCTTGTTTGTTCAGGGACTCCATCTTCCTCGAACAAACCTGGTACTTGTCTGTTGGTTTTCCTCTTCGCTATCAGTGATGAGTTCATATGATGTGGTCACTCCTAGGAGTGCCGTCTCTTGGTTGGATGAACTCCTGGTAACGGCCTCCGTGGCCAGGAGTTCACCCTCTTTAGTTGATGTCTTTTTGGTTGTAGCTGGGGGTGCACCTTTTTTTGGTCCTATAGGTGTTACAACACTTATAGGACTTTTTTTTGGTTCACTTTGGTTTTTCGATGATCCCTCCTGGGGATCATCTTCCTTGGAGGTGGACTGTTCCGTTTTTTATTTTCGGGACACTTTTCTCTTAAGTGTCCCTTCTTCCTACACTTGAAACAGCGAGTATAAGTATCCACATAAATGAGGATACTTATATCATCCATTATAATAGTTTCTGGTAGCTCCTCGAGATCTTTTGTTGTGGCTTGCACCAGGATCTCGAGGGTCTGGCCCTGCCAGTTCTGTGGGCCGTCTTTTGTGATCTGTATAATTTAAAATTTTTCTTCCCTTTTGTATAGCAGGGTGGCCACGATCCAGCCCACCTCCACCTCCGGGGGGATGTTTTTAATTTTTATCCGGAACGTCCTACGTCCCAGATATAGTGGCAGTAATAAAATGTTGCCACATTGCAAGGTTCTTGTTGACAGATCTCCTGCACATTCTGTCGATTCGAACCTTGCTTCAATGGTTGCGAATCTTGTTCCTCTATTTAAATACTTAATCTGGTTCATTATTGTGCCAAGACATTTCTCGATGCAACTCTCCTTCAAATCTTTTTGACTCCATATTATAAGTTTTATAAATGATAGCCTTCTCTTTTATTTTATTTTGGAGTTCACTTGGAGGAGTTATTCTTGATTCACCATCCTTTTTCGATATCATTCCGAAGAATGCCTGAATTTCCTCCACTTTCAATTTTATTTGTTCTCGGCCACTGACGGCCACAGCAAAATTCATATTTGTGTTTTCTTCCATGGAAGCCATTTTTTTTTTAAACAAAACAATTCCGTATTACGGAGAAAAATAATGTTTTCAAAAATGGAACCACAATCCAACAACAGTTCATACAGTATTCCTTCCCCCGAAGGGGGAGGGTAACAGTTCACAAAAGGGTTTGGAAGTCTGCATTATGCTACTTTCTTGTCACAAAAGTAAATCATTTTTGAATCAAATTGTAACATGATGAGAAATGGATCCAATACAATAACCGTAAACATTCAGCATAATACATTTTACATGTAAAGATTCATGTCATCCACAAGTTTCTTCATTCTGCAGATACTGTTAAAAACGTGAGGCATGATGTATGTATATTTCCTTTTAAGTAACTTTTATATCCTTGTAAATTGGATAAATAATTTAACAAAGTATTTACACGAATGCACAAGACTTAATACAAGGTTACACAGCTCACAGTGAACTGCTTACCAATCAACTGATAACTTGACAGTTCTTTATAGCAAATGTGACAGTCCACTTTTAATCATAAGTGGGTGGTTGGAATCCTTCCACAACAGCAAGGAATGAGGCAGGGATGGATCATGAGTAAACCTATAAACTGTAAACCATCATTGTCGCCATCGTCAACAACAACAATGAATTTCAATGTTTTATTTATTTATTTTTTCTAATATTAGGAGTGAAATTACCTAGAATCTTATATACATTCACATCATCATTGTATGTCCGTTTTCCATGCTGGTATGGCTTGACAGAATCTGTTGAGACCAAGGGACACACCAGGTTTCTTTATAAATACATATATATTCATGTGTATATAAAGAGAGACAGCTATGTTTCGCTGTCTGTCTGCCTGCCTATTGCATGGTATCCTCAGATGAAGATGATTTTCAAATAATTTATTTAGAGAAATGAAATAAAAAAAACAATGAATTTTTTCAATTTATTAATTGAATTTATATATGTAATATAAGAAAATAAGGTTTGCGTTTTATTTTTTTCCCTCAGAAATCAGTGAAAAAAAAGTAGCTATCAATATTCCACTCTTAAATACAATGATATAATGTGTGATAAAGGTAAAAAAAATAAACTAGAAGAAGAAAGAGAAAAGCGATAAAAATAGTGATGATCATTAAAACAGTTAATTCCCCAGTAAACCTATTTCAAATTGAATGCAGTTTATTCTACCACTTGAAACAACATATTTTGAAGTGGATAAACTATTTTATGAAAACCTTCAGCCAGTAAGACAGTCAATTAATTATTACCATCACCATCAGCATTCCAGTTGTCTCATTTCTATTGCATGTTTTTACTTCACAACTAAGACTGCTTCCTAGCTCTATTATAAAAACTTTGTTTTAAGTGACCTAAATTAAAACCTTCTATCAAAATATCAGCTAAACAATAAGTTATTTTACTAAACTCATCATGTTTTCAAAATTTACTGAAACAAAAGCAATATGTATCAATAGAAATATGATAACAAAAAGGTTAATCTTTTATTAGTTTTAGTCATTGGACAGCAATCATGCTGGAACAATGCCTTCAAGAGATTTTTTTGTCAATCATAGAACCTGTCAGTATTTATTCAGAATTACTGCCCTTCTAGACAGATTGTAGGTCCACACCTTGCTCATATTTTCCATTTTTGGCATCATTTATAAGGCTGGATGACCTTCTTAACACCTAGTGTCCTAGTGTACAGAGTTTTGCTGGGTGCATTTCATCATAGCATCAATACCGGTGAATTTGTCATGTCTAATGGGCTCTCTCAATTTTTGAGTTGTCTCCATTCATTCACCAACCACTTTATAAAAGTGTACTGAATGCATTTTATCATGATGTCAGTACTATTGAGATTGCCTTGTGCCCCCTCAAGACGACTGTGTTCTCACTACTTTATGGTGTCTTCATTTGTTTAAGGATCATACAAATGAGATTGATAGCAGAAGAACCAAGATGAGTGGATGGTGAGACGGAGAATATGATGAGAGAAACAGAGTTGGTGTGAGAAGTCAGTGATAAACTTGTAACAGGTGGATGTAAGAGTAAGTGATGGAACTCAGTAACAAATAGTTAGAGGAAGAGAGTTAGTTGGCAGCACAGAAATGGTGATGACAGAATGTATCATATACAAACAGATCTTATGATATCCTTTATATGTAGGCATCTTGATGGGAAGAGGAGTGATAAGGGTAGTGGCAGAATATACAAGGGTCCAATGCCATCTATCCTCTGTACATTACTACACTGGTAGCATGGTACAAAAGATAGGAGGGGAGATCCATTACCATTGTTTGTTACAGATAGCATGGCATAGAAAATAAGAGAGAGTGAGCAAAGAATATAAGTGATGAAGAGATGACTGATAAGATAAATATCTAATATAAGTACGTTTATACCTTCCAGCCTGTATCCCTACCACCTTTTGAATGTTCATTTGACCATGCTAACATTGAAATCGCAAAGTTGTGCAATAATAACATGCTTGAGTTAAAACAATGTGAATATATAAGCATTACACTTGACAGAATAATATGAATGCTAAAGGATTAATCAACATTATCTTCAAATTTATTTGCATAAAAAATTCATGTTTTACTCTACTCCTGACTTGTTAAAAACTTCATATTTTGACCACTTTGAAGGAATTGATACAATAATAAATTTCTAAAATGCTCAACTCGATGCACTAAAAAATGTTGAAATATATGTAAGAGATTCTGCAACTAATTTTGTCTTTTTTCATATACAAAAATATTTTTCCACATAAGTCCTGGCCATTTTCACCAAAAAAATGTTGAAATAACCAAACCAGTCTTGTTAGCCTTTTCAATTTCTGGCCATTCAGCACATTAATTTCAAGAATCCAGAATTCTATGTTATCATAAAAAATAAACTTGTTTCTTAGTAGCAAAAATACCAACTTTCTAATGATTATTTTGATCAATATAATTTCGGAACAGAAAGATACTGCTTTAACCCTTTAATATTTAAACAGACCATATCTGGTTCAAATATTTAACCTGTTTTACATTAAAACAAGCCAGATCTGGCAACCTATGCCTATCCAACATTTTCATTTTAAAAATAAACAATCAGGAGTGGCTGTGTGGTAAGTAGCTTGCTTACCAACCACATGGTTCCGGGTTCAGTCCCACTGCATGGCACCTTGGGCAAGTGTCTTCTACTATAGCCTCGAGCCAACCAAAGCCTTGTGAGTGGATTTGGTAGATGGAAACTGAAAGAAGCCCATCGTATATATATGTATATATATATATGTATGTATTTGCCCCCCCCCCCACCATCACTTGACAACCGATGCTGGTGTGTTTACGTCCCCATAACTTAGCGGTTCGGCAAAAAGAGACCAATAGAATAAGTACTAAGCTTACAAAGAATAAGTCCTGGGGTCGATTTTCTCGACTAAAGGCGGTGCTCCAGCATGGCCGCAAATGACAAACAAGTAAAAGAGTAATCACATCAGCAAAGCTCTAAGCTACAGAGATAATGCATAATTAATTCAAAACAATGTGAATAAATAAGCATTTGATAGAATAATTTGAATGCTAAAGGGTTTAAAGTTTATAGAAAAAATTTTGTAGCAAACTGACTGGAGAAATGAGTTTTGATTTTCAAACAAAAACATAAAAAAGCATGACAAAAAACAAAACAAAAAAACGACAACATATCTGAAGAAAACAAATTTATTCACTTCTGTTGACTATTTGTTTATATACAACAGCTCCTTTAAATAGAAAATGAAGGCCAAACATGTTATTTCAGTCTGTCACACAAGTGAGCTGCCAAAACACAGTATAGCTTCTACAAGTGCAACAAGACTATGCTTTATACATGAACAACATACAATGGAGTAAACAAGCTTGCTCTTTGAATTTAAGATGACAAATGAATTTTCTTAAATCCAGCAGAATTTAATATCTGGGATATAACCAAAATAAATTAAAAGGTAAAAAACAAAGTAATGCAGAAAGGTTTTGGAGTTCTTTAATTGAAGAAGGAAAAAAAAAAAAATTTGGTGAGATTACTTTGTAAAAGTTTAAGAATTTTACAACAGAAAGTAGGGGAGAAGAGAATCAAGCCAAAGTTTAAATTATGAATATGTTATATGCATTGCAATGCAGTGGCAATTTATAGAATCCTGACTAATTGTTTTTTGATGCTAAATTCATGTATACTGGAATAGATGTCACTATCTAGCGGCAAGAGATCAATGGCTAGGTAATTAGCTTCAAAGTGCAAGCAGTGCTAATTCTTAAGTCCTCATAAGAGAGCTAGTATCTATCCCAACATAATTTCAACCAATTTCTATTTTGATAAAGATATCAGTAAGAAAGGTGTTGTGCTCAATTTCAACTTACTAATATCTAATTTTTATTTACTTTTTACGGTAGCATTTTTCTTCATTTGAATTACAGAAATAGTAAACACCCATTAGAAATTAAAAACGTAAGTACAAATAAGAATGTTGATTTTATCAGTCATTTTGAAAATATAAGGACTTTCAAAAACAAAATAAATACTGAAATGAAAATTGAAGTGTTAAAGAAAGAGAAAAGTGATATCATGAACTTGGAACTGACATAATTACCCCGTATCACAGACAACAGGTGCCTATATTCACTAGTATTATGATTGTCAAAATCAAAAACCAACAAGAGATTCTGACAAAACTACTGACTTTCCCACACTATCACCAATTCCAAATCAAAATTGGCTGTTCCTATTCTACTAGAAGAGCATATCAAAATCTGAGTTACACCAAACATATTCCTAGATACACACAGGTTGTGGACTATGTACAGATGAAAACTAATTCTTACAAAATATATCCAACAAATGTTTTTATTAGAAACCTATTATAATGGCATAATTGCAAATTGTTTATGCTCAAGAATAAAATATAGTACAGTTGCTCCTTCTTCAAGTAAGAACTGCATGTGTGTAGATTTGGACAAAACAACAAAAAGCTAGCAAAACAACTACTTAATTTAGATTAGATATAAATGCAAAAACTAGTAATACACCATCTAAAAATTCTGAAGATCCAAATGTCTCTTCAGACACAAAAACAACTCGTATAGACATGGACAGTTTGTGGGTGAGGAAGGGTTTATAGATAGGAGAGCACCATATTAAAAATTTCTTAAGAATATAGTTTTGCACAACAAATTATCTAAAAGGAAAGTGTAAGCTGAAATATACCAGCTATGTGATATATTCCATGCAAATATTAAACATTAAGTCATTCATTACTGTATGCAAGACTTGTACATAAAAAAACCTAACAATAGCTTAATATCATGAAGTATTATAAAATATCACCATTCAAGGTTTGTAAACACAGCCACACACATAATTAAACCTGTACATAAAAGTTATTTGGCAACATCTAAGAAGTTGCACTATTTAAAATTTTCATGTTGTGCAAGTAAATGGAAGTAAGCTTTCTTTTAACATTCCATTTTCTTTAAACAAAAGTCCTGATCAACAGAGGAAGAACTTTGAGGAATTAAAAGAAATTAAATTTTCGACCAACAAAGATACTTAACACAGCAATAGAATATTATCAGCACCATTGAAAAAAATCTGTTACGATAATAGTTCCTAAATCATTTGGTTTACTGATTTTAAAAAAATAAATATGTTACCTAATTAAAAAAAAAAAATGTTTAATTAAAAAAGTAAGCAATGAGATAAATGTAAAAAATTGTATAGATGAATAATTTCAAGAGCAAGTTTAATGATAAAGTTGAAAGTTAAGAGTTATGTGTCAAAGAAAGAAAGAAAAAAAAAACTGATGGAGCTCAACAATAATCTATATACAAATCTGAGAGGCCATAGAAAAAAAAAATATTTGGGATGGGAATGAAAGCAGTTTCACTTTTTCCACTTTTCTTGGGGATGGTACTCTGTCATAGGTTTCCCACCAGTTCCACATGTACCAATTCCAACTCTTCCATTGATATTATCTGGAGAAGCAAATATAGACCTCTTCACTTTCCCCTTGTTTGTCTTGGAAAATGTCTGAAAATAATTTCAAAATATGTTTTCAGATTTTCTGCTACATTCTAAGTTTTTCATACATTTATAATCAGAACATGACAAAGAAAAATAAACATGCTATATAAATACATAAAATTTTTTGTTTTCAATTTTAGATTCTCTTAGATTTGGAGCAACAAATTGGTAGATTCTTTAACCCTTTCATTACCATATTTCTAATGATATTATTATGAATTTAAGTCTTACCTAGGTTAAATTTGCCTTTTATCCTTTTGGGGTTGACAATAAAATACCACTTATGTACTGTAGGATCAATGAAATCAACTCCTCTCCCAAGTTTCAGGCCTTGTATCTTTATTAGAAACCATTATTATTATTATCAGCAGCAGTAGTAGCATTACCATTTTTAGATTTGCTTGTAAGACTTTCTGGACAATAAATTCTCTTATTATTTCCATGTAATTCTTTAATTGCAGATAAAGTTTATTGAATAAATCAAAGACAAAGGCAGTGCAAATAAGAAGTGTCACCAGTCAAAGCTAATCTGCAGGTATGCATATCTCTTGCACAAATGAATTATTCAAGATGATTGAAAAAGTGTCATCAATAGAGCTACAACAAAGATTTTAATAAGTGACTATATTGGCTCTAAAATCAGTTAAGGCTTAAGTGCATCAAAATTATATTGTTCCAATCTAGTCACTAATGACATGCAAGAAAATTAAAAATAACATAAACAATATAGAGTAGGGGTTCCCAAGCTGATCAATTTTGTTATTTAAAAAATCTGAAGTAAACTAGTGAAAATAATAGTTTTCTTTGCTGATAATGGAGGAGTCTCATTCAGAAAACTTAGGTTCTGGAATCTGCTCATGGGTTCATAAGTGAAATAACAATATGCGCTATCTTCATGTTGTTTCACCTTAGTATTACAATACAAACAACATAGTACTATGAATAAAATAGCTAAAAATTGAGTATTTTTGTTGGAAAAAAAATTTTTTTTGCAGTAATCGCAGTCAGTAAAAAGTGAAATGTACATAAAAAAATTATATCTTACCTTTGCATTAAAATCAAGCCATTTATTTTTCTCGGTTTCCCTCTCCTCTTCTAATTGTTTCATGCGCTGGGCTTTCTTTTGTGCCTTTTTCCGCTTTTTCTCACGTTCTTCAGCAATCAGATCTTTCCTATTTGGAAAATAATTTAATCAGTACAGAATAATCTTTATATTCAAAATTAGAATATAAAAAAAATCAATATATAAACCTGATTTTTTTCCCCCAACTTCCTTAAATCAAGCTTCAAACTACAGCAAATGCTACATTTGATCCCATATTCTTCTCCCACTTTTTTTTTAACAAAGTGATAGAATAAAGTAAAACATTTAAGAAATTCTAAATATAAATTTTGAAAGCACATTCCCAATTTTTATATCACATTTTACATTTTTTAAAACTGAAATTGAAATGAAAACCTATATTATGTTAAAATTTGTAAGAGTTGAAAATACATAATAGTATAGATTTTAGTTGCATAAAAAACATATTGAGTTGGCAAGAAAGTAATTTCGTTTTTTTAGTGTGAAATAAAAGTAATTTTTTTCTCATACAAAGAATCATATATTTTCCATTTTGTTCAATGACCTTTTGCCATCTTTCTGGCAATTTCATGGTTCTGCGCTTATAGAACTTCTGGTCCTTATCAGCCAAACACTGAAGTGCGATTTCAGCTCATCACCATTATTGAAAGAATTTTGCAAACTTTGAAATAAATGGTAATCTGATGGTGCAAGATTAAGGTTATATGGTAGATGTGACATCACTTCCCATCTAAGCTCCAATAATTTTTCACAAGTTAGCAAAGACGTGTGTGGTCCAGCATTGTCATGGTGGAACACGATTCCTTTACGATTTGCCAATTCTGGCCATTT
>NC_068990.1:50028207-50028983 GCF_001194135.2 Octopus bimaculoides
TTTCACAAGTTAGCAAAGACGTGTGTGGTCCAGCATTGTCATGGTGGAACACGATTCCTTTACGATTTGCCAATTCTGGCCATTTTTCTTTGTTTCCTTCAGTAAACATCTAAATTGATTGTTTGATTCCTTGGAAGCAGCTCAAAATAAACAACACCTTTGTAATCCCACCAAATTGACAGCACAACCTTTTTTTGATGCAATTCAGCTTGGACTATGATCATTTTCAATTGATGTTATTGTAGACAATCTATTTTTCATCACCAGTGATGATTCCTTTAAAAAAAAAGGGCAATTTCATTGCATTTGAGATGCATATCGCAAATATTGATTCATTGGGTTAAGTGAATCTCTTCCAATTTATGTGGAACCCAAATATCAAGCTTCTTAATAAGCTCAAGACATTTTAAGTGATTTTCAATTGTTTTGTGTGATACATTTAACCCCTCTGCAATCTCTTGCACAGTTATATGACAATCAGATTCAATTATGGCTTTGATTTGGTCATCATCAACTTCAGTAGGTCAACCAGAACAGAACATTGGTCAACTTTGAGTGAAAAATCTCCAGAATGGAATTTTTAAAACCATTTCTCATATGTGCATTCTGTTAACCCTTTCATTACCATATTTCTAACCAAAATACACCCCTTATGTGTTTCAATTAATTTCTAACATCAACATCATCATCATCATCGTTTAACGTCCGCTTTCCATGCTAGCATGGGTTGGACGACTTGACTGAGGACTGGTGAAACGGGATGGCAACACCAGGCT
>NC_068990.1:50034165-50050030 GCF_001194135.2 Octopus bimaculoides
CTCATTTAAATATGAATAGGTGATTACGGGCGGTTTTGGGCGGCTTGGTCATATGAACCAAAATTTTTTTCGGGCGGCTTTGGGCGGTTTGGTAACGAAAGGGTTAAACTTAAGAACTCCACACATCTCTTTGTGAGACTCAGCAGCTTTCTTGCCTTTAAGGAAATAAAAAAGCAAAATATAGTGAAAATGTTCGTTTTTGCACTCCATGTTGAAAATGACACTGAATAGTTGTAAAGAAAATTACATGCAATTTGCTTCTAAAGTAAGCTAAAGGTAATGGCTACCAAATGTCAAAAGGAAAAAAATCATGACATTGACAAAAGTCATTAAAAAAAATCAACCATCTATTTATGAAAAACGAAATTACTTTCTTGCCAACCCAATAACACCTAAGCAATTTACTTGTACATTGATGTTGGAAGCTCTGTAATGAAAGTGGCCCTATTTCAATATGATTTTTAACTAATAAAGTATACGAAGAATTTTACTATCAACCTAGAATTACCAGAAAATATCATTGTATTAATTATCTTAATTTAAGTGTGATCAATAATTATTAACTTACTTTGATTTAAGTCGTTTGGCTTCAGGACCCAATCCATCCACACCATGATCATTATCAGCATCAGATGGTTTTAATAAATTTGCCTAGAGCATTGGGAAACAAAAATTAGAAAAAAATTCAGCAGCAATCTAGTGTTTGTGAATAATAGGCGTAGGAGTGGCTGTGTGCATAGGCATAGGAGTGGCTGTGTGGTAAGTAGCTTGCTTACCAACCACATGGTTCAGGGTTCAGTGTCACTGCATGGCACCTTGGGCAAGTGTCTTCTACTATAGCCTTGGGCCGACCAAAGCCTTGTGAGTAGATTTGGTAGATGGAAACTGAAAGAAGCCCGTCGTATATATGTATATATATATGTGTGTGTGTGTGCGTGTGTATGCTTGTGTGTCTGTGTTTGTCCCCACCAACATCACTTGACACCCGATGCTGAAGTTACGGGGACGTCCCCATAACTTAGCGGTTCGGCAAAAGAGACTGATAGAATAAGTACTAGGCTTACAAAGAGTAAGCGCTGGGGTCGATTTTCTCGATTAAAGGCTATGCTCTAGCATGGCCGCAGTCAAATGACTGAAACAAGTAAAAGAGTAAACTATTATGGTTATAAATACACAGCTAAACAATAAAGCTGAGCTAATATTAATTTCAAATTGTAGAAAGTACAAAAGGCAGCGAGCTGGCAGAAACGTTAGCACGCCAAGCAAAATGCTTAGCAGTATTTTGTCTGCTGTTATATTCCGAGTTCAAATTTTGCCGAGGTGACTTTGCTTTGCATCCTTTCGGGGTTGATAAATTAAGTACCAGTTATGCACTGGCGTTGATGTAATCGACTCAACCCCTTTGTCTGTCCCCTTTATGTTTAGCCCCTTGTGAGCAATAAAGAAATAAGAAAGTACAACATAAAAAAAAAAAAGAAATCACCAGAAAATCCAAGAAGATACAAATTATTTCAGGAGAAATTTTGCATAAACCAAATGAATATTAATTTCTCTCTTCAAAATATTTACCTGTGTAATGTCTGTATTTCCATAACCCTCAAATGTTACAGTACATGTTCCATCAAGCAATATCTCATCAATTTTTGCTTCATAATACCTACAAAGGGAAAATTAGGTTATCTTAAATTTGTCAAATGAATTTTC
Organism: Octopus bimaculoides; assembly: GCF_001194135.2. NCBI lineage: Eukaryota > Metazoa > Mollusca > Cephalopoda > Octopoda > Octopodidae > Octopus > Octopus bimaculoides. The sequence goes on from NC_068990.1 coordinate 50,035,870, forward strand.
TAATTGTAAATATCCCTGCCCATTTAGCAAGGCAGGTGTGAAAAGACTTAGCTGATGAAGCCTACTAAAACTGAAATATGTTGAACTGTCATTGTGTTTGGTACAATTAACATTAGACACCACTCAAGCAAAAAAAAAAACAAAAAAAATTTGCTGTGAAATGCTTAATTTCTTCAAATTATATCCCCTCCCATTTCAAAGTCTCAACTAGAAATTCTTCATTAGGAACTATTTGGGTATACCATTCAGTGTATTAGCATGTAAGCTACCATCTAAATCGTGGGTCACCAAACTACGGCCCACGATGTCAATTTGTCCGGCTTGCTGTCGGATGCTGAAAGAATGCTTTCATACTGCTTCTTATAAAAGCATGAAAAAACATGCTTTTATACTACTTCTTACACTTCTTAGATTAGGCATGTCGTATGTATACTGAGTCAGTCACGTCATGTGCTATGTATTTCATGTGCCATAATTACTACATAATGACTAGCTTGAGGCACATGTGATGTGCCTCAGGCTAGTCAGTTATTAGTGATCAGACGTGACAAAGCGAGAGAGAGAGGAAGTAAGATAGAAAGAGAGAGGAGTGAGAGAGAAAGAGAGGAGTGAGAGAGAAAGAGAGAGTGAGTGAGAGAGAAAGAGACATCATTGGTGACAGTGTTCGTTTTGTGCTTTTAAATGTTTCAGAGAGGAAGAGAAAGAGAGTGAGAAAGTGAGAGAGAATGAAAGAGACAGTGCGTGGTGAGGGTGTTCATTTTGTGTTTTTAAATATTTCAGAGAGGATGTAAGAGGGAAAGAAAGAGAGTGAGAAACAATGAAAGAGAAAGAGAGAGAGTGAAAGAGACAGCGGGTGCTGATGGCGCTCGTTTTGTGTTTTTAAATGTTTATCACATCGCAAGAGAAGTAGATACATATACACGTTGTTTAATCAAAAGTGGGAGAGAAGAGGGACACAAAGGAAGTGAAAGAGAAAGAAAGTGAGAGACAATTCATACATAGATACATAGACACAGCAAATATTGGCTGTCAGTTTCACTTTTCATTATCAGACAAGAATAAAATCAACTCACAAATGGCTGAGTACTCCACAGCTACAACTCGAGATATATATATATATATATGTGTGTGTGTGTGTGTGTGAATGTATTTGCATGTGTGTATAGTATAGGTTAGGTTAGTTAAAACATGTTTGCAATAATAAGTGTCGCGTGGTGGAAATAAACGCAATTACCAAACTTTCATTCATAAATCTATTTATTATTTCGTTCTTTTGCATTTCAATTTGTACCCAGAAATTTTCAACAACTGCACACCAGAAGAAATAGAAAAAAAAAAAAAAAAAAAAAAAAAAAAAAAATTTCTCAGAATAAAACTTAGCCCAAGTGATGCAAATATTCCATTCACACTAAACAGACTTCAGCTTCCACTTCGACTTGCATATTCAATGACAATTAATAAGGCTCAAGGGCAAACATTTGAAAAAGTATTTTCTCATGGTCAATTATATCTTGCATTTTCAAGAGCACAAGCTATGAACAATATCAAAGTAAGAATAATGACACTCAATTGGGATAACAGACAAGGCCAAAAACGTGGTGTGACATACACAAAAAATACTGTCTACCATAAACTACTGTGAGGAAGACCACCACACCAGCTAGCATCACCAGCACACCAGCTGCTCCATCATTACACCTTTCAGATCAGGGAACCAGTTAGGGGCCTGCTGGATTTCTCTCGGCATACCAGCAAACAACAAAATTGCACCAGCCAACATTACCACTACCTCCAAGCCAGTTGTATGTGTGTATGTATGTGTGTGTGTTTGTCCCACCACCAGCATTGCTTGACAACCGATATTGGTGCATTTGCATCCTTGTAATTTAGTTGTTCACCAGGCTTACAGGGAATAAGTCCAGGGATCAATTTCGACTAAAGGGTGGTGCTCCAGCATGGCCACTGTGAAATGACTGAAACAAGTAAAAGAATAAAAGAATACCCGAAAAACGTTCTGTACCACTAAACCAAAAAGGTTCTGTACGATGTATTTTAAGGATAAATAGTAATTCCGTTTACGTTTGTGTAACTGAGATATTTTGGTTAGATTATATAGTCATTGGTGTTACGTTACTTTCTATATTCTGTAACTGTCACAATATACTTTTCTAGGCCTGAAATTTTTGTGGGGAGGGGGCCAGTTGTTTAGATTGACCCCAGTACACAACTGGTACTTAATTTATTGACCCCTAAAGGACGAAAGGTAAAGTCAACCTTGGTAGAATTTGAACTCAGAATGTAAAGACAGATGGGCATAATATGCAAACATTTCTCATGACACCAGTACACTTTATAGATGCTTACATTTTTTATGTTTTCTGTGAATTTTTCACAGGTCCTGCTAGTTACAATTAAAACAGGAATATCTGACGCTGAGGCCTAAGACTGCTTTTGTTTTTCTTCACCCATCATTATGGCTACTAAGAAGAGAAAGGTTGATGATGAATGTTGCACTTTCAATAAATGGGGAGAAAAGTTGCGGTCCGAGAAATTTGAATCTTTGAAATGTAGTTTGGAATCTCAAAAGAATTTCTTTACGAAAAAGTTTGTTGGAAATGAATCTATCACTCGTGTAAGTTACAAAATAGTGAAGAAGTTGACAGAGCGAGGAAAACCATTTACTGACAGAAACTTTATAAAAGAGTACATGATGGAAACAGCAAATGACTTGTGTCCTGAAAAAGCTAACATGTTTGACTGTATCAGCCTTTCAGCAAATTCAGTTGTGCGGAGAATAGAACTTGGAGAGAATATACATATACATGAGAAAGCTAAGAAATTTTTGTGGTATTCTCTTGCAATGGATGAGTCTACTGATCTCTCTAGAACGTCACAACTTCTTGTGTTTGTAGTGTTAATTGAAACCTTGAGATTATTTCTTGCGTACTAAAACCGGTTACAACTGTGGTGAACTTTATTCGGAATCAAGGGCTTAATCACCGACAGTTCCAGGCTTTCCTTGAAGAAATGGATTTTAATTTCTGTGACTTGCCTTACTACACAGAAGTGAGATGGCTCAGTTGTGGTGAATTGAACAAAATATTTATCTGGCCCACTATGGAAAAAGTTTGGTGACCCAATCTAAATTAATGCCATTGATTAGTTTTTTGTAATTTCAATAATTTATATTAAGACTATGCATTTTTTGCTTCAATATTGGAGATGTGCTGATACCATTTGCAGTAACTAGCATCCTACATGTGCAGAAGAGATTTAATTCTGGAATATCTTAATAAAACTTTCCACTAACTATATAATCATTTCCATTTATATATACTAGCAGAGATACCCGACCTTGCTCGAGATTAAAATGGCATAGATTTTTATTGCTTTACTTGTTTCAGTCATGTGACTGTGGCCATGGTGGAGCACCGCTGTTGGTTGAAGAAATTAAGCACAGGATTTATTCTTTGTAAACTTAGTACTCATTCTGTCTGTCTTTTACCAAACCGCTAAGTTACAGGAATGTAAACAAAGCAACATCAGTTGTCAAGCAATGGTGGGGGTATAAACACAACACAGGCACACACACACAAATATACGACAGTCTTCTTTCAGTTTCTGAGTACGAAATCCACTGACAAGATTTTGGTCAGCCTGAGGCTATAGTAAGCATGCATATATATACATGTATATGCTTTCGGTGCGAATGGCTTTATTATACGGTGCCATATTTTACAATCCTATAAATAATAATAATAATGGTATTTTTATATAAGCTTAAAGCTTATGCCATGACTAACGAAAATAGTCTAATAATGGAGCATATAAGCCCCCGACAAAAAAATAAAGGCTTTTCCCATCCGCGTGGAATGCGAACCCACATCCCTTTGTTAACATGACTAAGTGTGTTACCTTCACACGCGGATAGGAAAGCCTTCTTTTTTTCTGTTGAGTGCTTATATGCCTCGTTATTAGACTATTTTCTTTAGTCATTGCACGGTGAACGCCATACACTTTAAGCTTATATAAAAATACCTTTATTATTATTTACAGGATTGTAAAATACGGCGTCGTATAACAAAAACCATTTGCATCGAAGGCATATATATATATAAAATTCGAAAACATGAACAGTTTTGTAACATTGTTTACAAAATAATAGCTGATCGTTTGCGAAGGAGCGTGTCTACAGTGAACACTTATGATTTTTGGTCTGGTTACTCCTGCTCTCTCCATGCACGACCAGTTATATGTCGCTATGAGTAGAGCAACAGATTCAGCAAATTTGGAAATAAGTTGTGGAGAAATGGAGAATATCATTTATATTGTGTATCACTCACTAAAAAGACAAAACTTTAAAAATCTGTTATCTCTCTCTCTCTCTTTACACTGTCGCTAGAAGGGGACTTAACTCATGTTTGCAAATGCCCCGACTTGAAAATTGTTAGAAGTTATGGTTTAAAATTATTTTTAATGCAAAAATTCACATCTTAGGAAGCAAAACAAAAAAAAATTAAAAATAATAATAAATGGCATTTTCGACCATGAGGAATCCATTGGTGCAACTCCCAGATTGCTATCTTGTAAGGTGTGGATTTCTATAGATGCAACACACACACACTCACAAACTCAGCTTTACAATATGTACTGATATATATATATATATATATATATACAGATAGGTAGATAGAAATAAGCTAATTTATTTTTGAACACAGACACAGTTGGAACAGCTGAAACATTGGGTAAATTACCCTTACAAAATGAAAAAATTTGTCAACAACCAGCCATGGTACTTGAACCCATACCCTTCAAGACTCCGACCACGTGTTTTACCATTAAGCTAATCTGCCTACTGACAAATCAATCTGCTTTTTAGATGTTTTTAAAACTAAATGTGCAGCCACATGTATAAATATAAACAAACGTCTTTTTTTTTTTTGTAAGTGTGATATAAATATCACACAATTTATTCTCTAGTAAATACATACTTGTAAATAGTACTGGCACACCATTTTATAAATGTAAAAGAATGATATCTACAATTATAGTCATAGTAGCAATTTTTTTTATACAGCCACAAGGCATCAGATTGTTGCTTAACAACAATTTAGACCATGGCTGGCTCTGAATGAACAGGTCTTTGGTGAAAGGATTTTCAACTTTGACCATCCCATTTTTTTCCTACATGCGAGAAACCTAGAGCCATATTAACCCATGTTTTCTTCTCATACAGTAGGGTGAGATTTGGCCACAATTTCTACCTGCCCAACTAATCATACAGGGGCTCCTTTGATGGCTCAAGAGGCACTCAAGCTTTGTGTTTAATAAGAATGACTTGTAATGTTGGAAACTTAACTGAAAATATTAGAAATAATAAAAGAACAAAACCAAAGTTTTTATGTCAAGAATTTGAGGATATATTCTATCGGTATCTTTTGCCGAACCGCTAAGTTACGGGGATGTAAACACACTAAGGTGCTATGCAGTGGGACTGAACCTGGAACCATGTGGTTGGTAAGCAAGCAGGCAGGCAGATAGATGTTTCTTTATTGGCCACACAAGGCTGAACACAGAGGGGACAAAATACAAAGTAGAGCTATTCTTTTTGGGAAGAGAGAAAAAAGGGAAGGGGGATAGAAATTCGATCAAAAGGGATCGTGGAACACCCCCACCCCCCGATCAATAGGGATCGTGTATCACAGAAATGCCATGATGTAAAAAGGGGAAACAGACTAGGTTTATCCATGGAAAGAAAAGCCTATGGAAAAGACCACGGTAACCTCTGGCAATAATGTCATGCAAAAAAACACATTACAGCAAGTGACTCTTTTTTCCTTTCTTTTTTAGGTTCATAGGATTATGCTCAATGTGGCTCCATCATTCACACATGCCATCCTTGCTACATTCACCCATCTTTTTTTGAAACATTCACTAGACAAGACTTCCCTCTCACCTTCCTCTTCAAGTGATACTTGAAGAAGTTGATGAGAGATTCACCAGAGAGGAAAGTGTTCATCTCTAGACCTTTCAGATGCGTCCACCATACACATTCTTTCGCCATAGCCACAAGTACGATGAAAATGGGTCTTCCTTCCCATTTCAAGGAAGGAGGTATGACAATATTCACGATATATTCGGTTGATAAACTGACTCGTCCCACACACGATAGCAGTCGTTCGACATAGGCCCACAGGTCAGAAATGGTTGGACACTGTAACGAGTGTGTGCAGAATGGTTTCATCCCTCTGACCGAATGTCAGGCAGGTCAGCCTTATGTTTCTCGAGCCATGCCTGTAGAGCTTATCCCAAATGGGTAGCACTTCTTGATAGGACTGCCAGGCCAGGGATCTTTGGAAGTTGTCCATAGGTCCCAGCCCAAAAGTCGTCTTGAACAGGCGGATCAGGTATTCCTCATCGACACCCAAGTTTGCCCCCAAGATTGTCGTTGTACCTCCCCTCCACTAATCACCTATAGAATGCTTTGGTTGTGTTGCAGTTGCTCAAGGTCGACCTGGGACAGCATAGTTGCTTGAGAGCAACACGACACTCGCGGTGCCATTCGCCCTTCCTCAGTCTCTTTTCGACCCACGACTGCAGTTTGGTCATGGATACGAGTTGCAGGAAAGCACGCCTCACAAACGGCGACCACACCTGTTCACCGTCATCTACATAAAGCCAGAGATGTCGCAGTCTCAGTGTGTGTCTGCGCATCATCAACCACATACAGACAGATATATATATATATATATATAAACACACACACACACATACAATTTATTTTTGCTTAAATGTTTCTATAGTAATTTGAAATGAACTGATTTAATACTTACTGTCCATCTACAGACCAAAGAGCTTGACAAGCATCCCCAGCACTCCAGGTTGTCTGAACTGCTTCTGCAGCTTCTGTGTTTGTTGATACTTCTTCACCATTGCCTTCTTCAGCATTAGAACTTCCTGAAGTTGGGCCAATGTTCAGCAGCTGCAGAGTTAGTTCTATCACCTCCTGAAGAGACAAAAAGTTGTGTTAGATCAAATAAACCAAAAAGATAAAAGAGACAAGGAAATGTTACAAGAAAGGACTGAAATCACTGAAAGCAGTCATTAAAATCCCAGCAACAAGGCCCCAAAAATGTTTTTCTTTTTTAAAATAGGGTCCACAACATTAAAATAAAACAAATATATCACCTCAAGTCTTAACAGACAGACATTCTCCAATTTACAAGGACAAAATTTACTAAAATTTCTTTGATTGACTTTAATGATTGGAATGTTTAAATTATTAAAAGTAAAGAAAAAACAAGTTTGTAAATTAGCCAGTTTTTTTTTCCTACCATATTTCAATAAATTATAAAGATCTATTCTATTCAGAATTTCTAATTTGTTTAGTTAAAACGGAAGCTATAAAATTTTTTCAAAAGTATTTCTAAAACAAATTCTTTACTGGTGCAATTCTCTAAAGCTTCAACTGCATATTATCTTAAGCTTTTAAGAATTTTCTATAGTTTTTGACTCAATTACACCTAGTAGTCAAATTAGGAGAAAACTAATTTAGATTAACTCAACTCAAAAAAGCTCAAATTTTGAAGATATTCACACAATAATGTGGTTTTGCTCAAGATGAACAATACTTTGTGATAGCAAATATTTAACAGCTACCTACAAAAATGTGTAAAATATCTATTTACCAGTCAGTGTTAGTTGAGCTAACCATAGGAGATGAAGAGATTCAAAAAAGAGTTATGAGTTTAATATTTCACTGATCAAACTTCACTAGTAAAGATGTGTTTGGGATAACCAAAAGACAATTTTTCTTTGGATGTTAAGCCAGAAATACGTAATGCCACAATATTGGTGAAAATTTCCTTTGATAAGGTACAGAGGTTATTCTTGAAAGGAAATCAACTGAATTGGTCCAGTACGCTACTGGCACTTATTTTATCAATTTCTTGGAACTCAAAATGTAGTAGAACAAAAATATTAAAGTCTTTTGTTTTGTGCTTCTACCCTGCCAATTTATGATCTTTTATTAGTAATAAGATACAGCTGGATGAAAAATTTAAGTAATACCTATTGTGTTTCCATGAGACTTAGCTGGTGTAAAAAAAAAAGGATTTTTAAACACTACACATTTAAATTACAATAGTTAATTTTGATGGTGCATTCAGGTATCCAAAATTAGTCTGTTTACACATGTTTCTAAACATGAGGTACTATTTAATTGTTCTAAGCTCTAATAGATAATCAATATTTTCAAAAATCTAATAATTCTGTTTATATACCATAATATAGCAATATAAGTTTAAATTTTAAAAGGCAACTTCATAGCAAAACCGTAAGTACATATATGAAGTACTGCGAATGAAGAAAAAGTAACTGAAAGAGGACTGTGTTAATGGGCAGGCAATCTATAGGCATTCTTCAATACATGCTGAGACATGCTTTGACAATATGAAGAGAAATAGGTTCCAAGTTAGAAATGTCAAGGAACATTTGTAGATGCCGGCATGTTCCCAAAACACATGGAAACACAGAATAAACAAGATCAAATTTAATTTAGACTAAAATTTTTTATTTTAAAAGTATATAAAAAGGTAAAAAAAAGATGGAAAAACGTTCCATTTTTCACATGGTGTTGTTTGTGTCAATATCCCACCACAGAAGTGTAACTAGTTCAAGTATTCAAACTGTGGAGAGTATACTTACTACTCAAGGATCACCGTCTGTGAGTCTTTCAAAACATACGAAGAGCGTGTATCGCCCCTTCATCTAGAAATACAAGAGTCTGAGAACAAATTAGATTGACTCAACCAATATGGACTTAGAGGACTAGGTTAGGAGGAGCAGAAGGCATTCATACAACATAACAACAACAGCATTGCCATTATTGCATGTGAAAAGCAACCATACACATGCATTCAGATAATTCAAAAATGAATATGAGGCGAGTACAATCTATATAGTGGAGACGAAATAGATTATATGAGATAAAATTACATACAATTTACAATTCTAAAATGGTTACCATTTAGGTGAATTTCTTTTGCTTATTCTAAAATAGGAAAAAAAAACAAAAAACAAAAAAAACATAACATCTTACAATTTAAATTAACAGACATAAACTGTTGAGAAAATATATGCAATGTCACTTAAGTTTACAGTTAATATTCACTTTTGTTTTTAAATAAGTATTTGAATAGATACAGTGAAGGCACATGACATAGTGGTTAAGCTGTTGCACTCATGATTGCTAGATCATGGGTTCAGTTCAAAGATTGGGTGATGCAGTATGTTCTTGAGCAAAACACTTCATTTCACATTGCTCCAGTCTCCCTTTCAATTAGGGGGGGATGCTCACCTAGACAGTGGGGTGGCATCATTTGAAGGCTAATATGATGTATAGCATGCTATGACCAGCAATGTGTAACATTTGATAGCTTGGTCAGTCATGTGACTACATGAAATAGATATAGGTCTGGAGTTGTCTCATGTATTATCAATTTGTATTTTGTAAATATAATTATCTAGATTGTGCCAACAAGCAATTGTTAGATATATTGTTCTGCTCTATACATAATTGCACAAATGAAACCAAGACATTCTGGTAGAGTGCATTCTGGAGAAAACATTATTAGTATTAGACTAATACTAAGAGTTATAAAATTTATTTTGTAACTGCATAAAATTAAGATTTTTAAAACTTAGAACATGGATATTTATTAATGAGTTAAATACCTTGTTCGTGGTTTAAAAAAAAAATCTAAACAAACATTGCTGATATGTCACTAATCATTTTCTTCTCAAAAGTACACTGTTACTTCAAATATAATTTTTTTTTTCATTACATTTTCAATGAAGTATAAGTGGTTTTTTCAATTCCACTGCCTCCTGAAAGTGAAACAATTCTGAAAAGAAAATAATTGTGTCCTTTCTTTCAGGTTAAATGTAACTTCTAGTGTATATCATCTATCTCTCTATCTTCTATCTATAGGTGAATTTCTTTTGCTTATTCTAAAATAGGAAAAGAAAAAAATAACATAACATCTTACAATTTAAATTAACTGACATTAACTGTTGAGAAAATAAATGCAATGTCACTTAAGTTTACAAGTAATATTCAGTTTTGTTTTTAAATAAGTATTTGAATAGATACAGTGAAGGCACATGACATAGTGGTTAAGCTGTTGCACTCATGATTGCGAGATCACTGACTCAGTTCAAAGATTGGGTAATGCATTATGTTCTTGAGCAAAACACTTCATTTCACATTGCTCCATTCCTGCCATTTGATTAAAATGATAAAGATTACAAATAAAATAGTCATTTCCCCCTTTAAGAAAAAACAGGAAAAAAATCAAGTTGAAAATATCAACATTTCAAAGAGATGTCGCAGATACCACTGTCCATCCTTTTTTTGTTACTTTCTAATTTCTTCCCTTAAGCATTTATACAACTTTCAAGTGTCGTGGACTGAAAGATAGACATTCTCCCTATATTTTATGGGATATTTTTTGAACCACGGGTACTCTATTTTTTTCTTTTCTTAAAGGGTAAAATTACTATTTTATTTAAAATAAAATATTAATCTTTATCATCTTAATCAAAAGGCAGGAAAATAGACTGAGAGATTATCTCTTTATAGACAAAGATCAGTTGTAATGGGAGGAGCTGAATCTCATAGGAATGGAAAAACAAACAACAAGTAAGTTGTACCTTGTAACAAAACTCTTTTAAGAACATTCAAATGCCACTGCAACATTGAAATCGTTGCCTCAGTGAGGTAAATTAAGTATGTCATTGTACACCTTGAAATGAAATGACCAAGCTGCTGTTCAAATAAACAATGATAACAAAATTAGTCAATATTTAATGGGTAGGTATATTGGACAGTCCAAAGCAGTTGCATCCATTTTAAGAATTTCAATTCATGAAAGAGCACCTGCAATAGCAAGACTGCAAGTTCATCTACCAGATGAACAAAGAATATTGCTCAGAAATAATGAGAATATATATGGCTGTCAATGAACAACACTGACAGAAATCTTTTCATTGTGCATCAACGATGACTTTGCAAAAACATTACTTAATGCTGAAGTATCCATGTATTTCACTAGAAACAGTAATAAGAATGGCAAAGAAGAAAGTGAGGGGAAAAAGTTGAAACACTTGGTTGTGTTTATGTTATCACACCAAAGGCAGGAGAACAACTCTCTCAGATATGATCACCAGGATCACAGTACAGTGTGGGTAATAAAAACAGTGGACAAGGATAAATTTAGCAGGAAGTGAAACTGAATTCATTTGCAATATTTCATACAATAGCACAAGACAAATCTATGGGAGGCAGTAAAAAAAAGGAGGAATGATTAATACTAAATGAAGGAGGTACAAATACTTTTCTTGAAAGTTCTTAACTTCAGAAGAGCTCATAAATGAAAGTGCCAAATAATTTAATTTAGAATCATGCTAAGATGCAAATAAAAAATATATATATATTGTAATCGCCTCATATTTAAATTAACTAACATTGCTCATAGCCATTAAATATATTTCTTACAATCAAAATAGACTGAATTGTTATAAAATGAATGGAAAAATAGAGTAAAGGAGATATCACAGGCACATTGCTCCCATAAAACATACCAATGCCAAATATATGAAATCTAGCATTTAATAAATGCATGTTACTATAATATATAAATATCAATAAAACACTAAGTACTTATGAATTAAGTATTTGAAATTATCAATTAAGACTCATTATAACTAAAAATGTTTGGTGGAATAAATTTTGTTATGTTGGAGAAAATCTAAAATTTTTCTTCTTCATAGCATAAAATTTATAATACATTAGAATTTTTTCCCCATAACATAGACCATCACAAATTTTCTAAGATTCTAACTTTCACTAAAAATCATTTAAAAAAAAATTCACTAGGATTTAGATATACTCTACTAAATTACTTACAATGAGCAACATTTGGGGGTAAAATTTCATTAACTGATTAACATAACTGAAAACATTTACTGATGATAAATTTCTTTAAAATTAAGAAACTGACTACAAAGACTATGAAATTGTGTCTGTATTTGTATGTATGTTACAAGAACTATCAAAACAGACTAAAACTCAAAATCCAACACTGTAAACAGAACAACTTTCGAACAGATCAAATAATATGCCAAGAGTTCAAAATATCTGAAAAGTTTTTAGCAAAACAAAAACTTCCTTGAAAGAACCAGTATGATATAATGCAATATTAAAATAAGCAAGAATTAAATAATTATACTCTTAATTCAAATCATGTGTGATTAAATAAATAAAAAAACCAGTAATATATGCCAAGTTAAATAACTAAAACCCCAAACTAATTGACAGCTGAAAGGTTTGAAGACAAAAATACAAACCAATTATTCCTAAGTAATAATATAAAGACTAAACTTCTAGTTTTAGCAAGAATAAAAGCCCCAACTTTTCAGTCATACTCAAAAAAATAACAACTTTCATGACTTTCTGATGTAATTTCATAACTTTTTCATATTAGGACAATAGTACATTCCATTATTAACTTTCTTATTCAAAAGGGAAACATCTACTTGAATAAAATAGAAAACATCTAAATAAATTAAAGAATTGAGTTTATCTAAAATAGAGACAATATTTCCATACTTCTAAAGTAACTAATTAATACACTGACTATATATAATTGGCAATGGTAGAATATTTATTAGTGCAACTAGTTTTACAATGAAGGCAAAGTGGTCAGAAACAGCTGTACTAACCTGTAAATCTTTCTTCAACTTGAGAAGATCCAAATTATCAGGATCACTTGTTAAGGAAGCTTCAACCTGCATGAAAATCATTAAATTAGTAATCTGCATTGGGCAAACAAGATAAAAATAATAAAAAATCAACAAGCTTTGATCATATGAAGTGTCACTTTTCACTTTTATCAGTATTTCATTGTTGAGACCTCAAGTAACAGCAAGTTGGATGTTTTAGCATGGGTGTTATTTATGATAAGCAATGTCATATAACAGAGAAAGAAAGCCAGATTGTGTTAAATTTGTAATATTTTGATTCTGAAGCAGTTTGTTTCCCAATCACATAGTTCTGGGTTCAGTCCAACTGTGTAGCACCTTGGGCAAGTGTCTTCTACTAGCCTCAAACTGACCAAATCCTTGTGAGTGGATTTGGGAGACAGAAACTAAAAGAAGCTCATCTTATATATGTATGTATGTGTGTGTGTGTGTGTGTGTGTGTGTGTAATATATATATATATATATATATATATATATTAGCTTAAAAGCTGCCCTATTGGGCAGCTTTTAACATAGCTCTTGTGGAGGGCTCTTCATTAGACCTTGGGTCCAACAATAACACTTCATGCATTGAGTACATATTAAATTTTATTCAACTTCAACAATATTTTTCAAGCAATGAACAATTTTCATTAAAACAATGATATAATTTGTCAACTTGGGAGTTTATTGTATGATAAACAACAGTACCACCACCATTGCCACCACATCGGCCATGCACACACCATTCAAACTTCTGACGCCACCACCATCAATACCTTTGGCTTTGCCACCTTCCCCTCCACCACCATTATCATCACTGACTTTCACATCACTTACTCTCACTGTCATCCCTGACTGCCTTTGCCACCTCCTCCATTATTATAACTACAGCTCATACTATTACTATCACCCCATTACCATCACAGAAAGGCTAAATGTGTGTGTAAAAGAATTGTGTTCAGTATGTTAGTTCAGTCCCTTCTTTCTCTCAATCTTATTACTCCCACTGCCATCATCAACACTACTACTTTTAATAAAAACATTATCAACTCTCCCTAAATTTCTCTCTCTCTCCCTCTCTGTCTGCACCATCACCGCCTCTGCCTATTACTCTCACTCCAGCTTGAGCAATAGTAGGAGTGCCAATGAATAGTGAGAGAAGGGGTCGAAGTTTGACACACTGACACAGATATTAGTTTACGCATTTGTTATATATATATATATTAGAAAAAATAATAAGGTACTCAGATATCTGGATGGTTGCACATTTACAGATTTTTATTAATATGCCACATGTTTTTATAAATTAGCGCTTGCATCTATCCTAGTAGATTCTCCATATATATATATATAT
>NC_068990.1:50052195-50053795 GCF_001194135.2 Octopus bimaculoides
AAATGCACTCAAAAAAACCTGTGGAAAAAATTTTTTCACACTAAAATACAAATGGGTCCTTTACAAAATATTTACCCAAGATCAGGACAAGCATGCGAATAGAAGGGTTGAAGAGGATGATAAGGCAAGGGCTGAGTGTCTGGTGGAACAGAGGAAAAGAGACAGAAGCAGAAGAGATCAGGAATCAGACACTTGGAGAGCTAAGCATCTGGCGGAAGAGGAAAAGGGACAAAAGCTAGAGACATCATGAATCGGATGCTCATGTGAATACAAACGAAACAAAACAAGTTTTGCGTAAATCGGACCACGGGTTACCAAGATAAGCGGTTTTTTCAGGTACCTTTATAAATAGCCAAACCAGTGTATAATGGGAAAAAATGCTTTGAAAGTAAAGTATTATTGAAATGTGAATACACACAGAATAACAGAAGTTTTGCATAAATTGGACCACAGATTCCCTGAGATATGTAGTTTTTTTTTTGGTACCTTAAACTATTGATGACCCAACAGGTCACAGGTAGTCTAGTATATATATATGTGTGTGTGTGTTTGTTCCCCAGCACTGCTTGATAACTGGTGTTGGTGTATTTACATCCCTGTAACTTAGTGATTCAGCAAAAGAAAATGATAGAATAGGTACTGGGGACGATTTGTTTGACTAAAATGCTTCAAGGAAGTGTTCAAGCATGGATGCAGTCAAATGACTGAAACAAGTCAGAGAACATTTTTTTGTAACTGATACTTTTAGGCTTCTCGGTATTTGGCCATAGTATTTAAGAGTGCCATTTAGTATTGTTGCCAAAGCTCTGATAACCACAGGTAAAGTTGTTGTTCCTAGATGCTACATTTTTAAGACCTTAATTCAAGGTCCCTGTAATTTCATCATCATCATCGTCGTTTAACGTCCGCTCTCCATGCTAGCATGGGTTGGACGATTTGACTGAGGACTGGTAAACCAGATGGCTACACCAAGCTCCAATCTGATTTGGCAGAGTTTCTACAGCTGGATGCCCTTCCTAACGCCAACCACTCTGAGAGTACAGTAGGTGCTTTTACGCGCCACCGGCATGAAGGTCAGTTAAGCAGTACTGGCAATGGCCACACTCAAAATGGTATATTTTACGTGCCACCTGCACAGGAGCCAGTTCGGCGGCACTGGCAACGATCTCGCTCGAATGTCTTCACACGTACCATCTGGCACAAGTGCCAGGAAGGTGATGCTGGGCACAGGTGCCATTGACGGTTTTGCTTTCGCTTGCCCCAATAGGTCTTCGCAAGCCGAGTTTCGTTGCCAATGAAGGAGACGACGTTGGCATAGGTGCCAGTCGTCGAATTTAATTCAATTTCGATTTCACTTGCCTCAACAGGTCTTTGCAAGCGGAGTTTAGTGTCCAATAAAGGAAGGTACGTATAAGTGGGCTGCCTGAGGACTTCAATTTAGGTTTCACTTGGTTTGCCGGGTCTTCTCACACTTTGGTTTTAGCTATTTGACTCTAAGGCCCTTCGATTCTAGTCCTTGCTTCCACACCTGAAACTTCTCTAGTTCTGATAGTGACTCAGCAATTAGTGCAAGGTCATCAGCATAGAGGAGCGCCCAGGG
>NC_068990.1:50053805-50056116 GCF_001194135.2 Octopus bimaculoides
CTCAGCAATTAGTGCAAGGTCATCAGCATAGAGGAGCGCCCAGGGGCATCCTGTCTTGAATTCCTCTGTTATAGCCTGGAAGACTATGATAAATAGGAGGGGGCTGAGGACAGAATCTTGGTGGACTCCTACCTCCACCCGGAATTCTTCACTGTACTCATTGCCAACCCTCACCTTACTGACAGTGTCTCTGTACATGGCTCGCACAGCTCTCACTAACCATTCTTCTATCCCTAGTTTCCTCATTGACCACCAGATGAGAGATCGGGGGACCCTGTCAAAGGCTTTCTCCATGTCAACGAAAGCCAGGTACAGAGGTTTATCCTTGACTAGGTATTTCTCCTGAAGCTGTCTTACCAGAGATATAGCATCAGTGGTGCTTTTCCCAGGCACGAACCCAAACTGCATCTCATGTAAACTGACTTGCTCCCTAAGTAGTTGAGCTATGACCCTCTCCGTGACTTTCATTACCTGATCTAAAAGCTTGATACCTCTGTAATTATTTGTATCTAAAGCGTCACCTTTACCTTTGTAGCAGTTGACTATGGTGCTGCTACACCAGTCATTGGGTATGACGCCTTCCTGTATCACCTGGTTAACAATACGGGTGACTAGTCTATAGCCGACACTGCCAGATATTTTGAGCATCTCTGCAGTGATAACTGATGGGCCGGGGGCCTTCCCTGTCTTCATACTCTTAATTGCTTTATCTACCCTGGTACTGTCAACTCGGATAGCTGGTCCCTCTGTTGGGTCGACATTCGGCACACTCTCTTTCTCCCATTCATTCTCTTTATTGAGCAATCGTTCGGAGTGGCGTCTCCAAACCACTTTCTTTGCAGCCTCGTTTAGTGCAAGCGTACCATCATCCATGCGAACACATTTCTCTCCCACGACATCACGATTCTCTCTCACACACTGTCTTGCAACACGAAATACTTCGAGTCTTTGGTCCTCACGGCACTGAACATTGGCAAACCTTTTCTTATCTGCTTCCCCTCTGGCTAAATAAACCTGTCGCCTAGCTTCCCTTCTGGCAGTCTGATACAGTTCCCTGCTACCACCATTTTTCCAGTCTTTCCAAGCCTGTTTCTTTTTTAACTTTTTATGTTTTTAAAGAAGTGTTGCTGTCTACTGGGATTGACCTATGAGGAAACTTCTTTTTTTTCGTATGTGATCTTTTTTACCACAATAGCTGGTCTATTGGCCTGAATAGCTCAATCAGTTTGAATATCGAATAAAGAAGGGTGAATTATTATTATTATTACTATTAAGGTGATGGCTTGGTAGGATTATTAGCTTGCTGGACAAAATGCTTAGTGGCATTTCATCCGTCTTTATGTTCTGAATGCAAATACTGCCAAGGTCAACCGTGCCTTTCATTCTTGGGGGGTGGGGTGGGGGTAAATAAAATAACTACCAGCTGAGCAATGAGGTCAATGTAATTGACTAGCAACTCCCCTCTCCCAAAATATCAGGCCTTGTGCCAATAACAGAAAGGATTACAATCATTATGTTGCATTGCAGCCAGCTTATCATAGTCAGTATATTGCATCTGAAAATTAATTTTTGTTATCTAGTTGTTGTTGCCTTTCGTAGTGGTTTTGTTTATTGTTACTTAAACTAAGAGTGTATAGTAATAGAAATTTCATTGTGGTTTCTGTCTGGTCAAGCAAAATCAAAGTTCTAGGCTACGCACTACCTAAACATGTAGTAAACGAATATGAAAAAAAAATGCATTGGGAATGTTCCAAGTTCTCTCACCACTTCCCCATTCGTCGGCGAAATTTCTTTTTTTCATATTCATTTACATGTTGTTACACTTTTTTTTTCATTTTTGTGACCAAGTGTTAACATTGATTTTTCGGATCCTGTGAGATTGATCGTGTGAATTTTCCGGGTTATCCCCACCCCCTCCCGTTCGCCGGCGCTTTTTTTTCATATTCGTTTACTACATGTTTTACACCCATTACACTATTTATTTTTCATTTTTGTGACCAGGTGTCAAAGTGGGGTTATTGGAATCGTGAATTATCCGAGTCCGCATCCATCCACCCCTCGAATATGAAAAAAAAAACACCTATTGCACTTTTTTTTTTTTGCTCGGGTCAAACAATTTAGTTTGACGGGTCAATTATATATCTTCACTTTTTATATTGACCTATTTCTGTCCCCCTACCCGACTTTGGATGATCATAACTTTCAGAAAAATGGATATTTTTTTAATGAAATTTTCTATGAATACGTGTTTAGGGTTAGGGTTAGGATCGACCACTCACGACTAGCTAGCGCGGACGCGCGACTGCGCATC
>NC_068990.1:50056820-50060414 GCF_001194135.2 Octopus bimaculoides
TGTAGTCATGCCAATTTTGGTTAATGTTTATGGTACTACTAAAGCAGCGCGGACCCGAACGCGCAGTCGCGCGTCCGCACTAGCTAGTCTTGAGTGGTCGATCCTATCCCTAACCCTATCCCGCGTGTGCAAATGAATACGTGTTTAGGGTTAGGGTTAGGATCGACCACTCACGACTAGCTAGCGCGGACGCGCGACTGCGCATCGGGTCCGCGCTGCTTTAGTAGTACCAATGTTTATAAGTACAGTCGCACGGAAAAATTTTCTACAAATACCTTTCAGACGGCGGTAGATTACGATCAAATCGGAATGTAACGTGTAACAAAAACACATACATACTGACACACACATATACAAACAAAATGAAACTTAAAACTTTGACAAAAAATTGTAATATATATATGTATAAGCCCATCAGTTTCCCCACATTACATTCCCATATAATCGAAATAATACACCATCTGAAATATATATATATATATACCCACACGATATAAAACAATTGTTTACATCACAAAAACGCCCACTCAGAGAGGAACCATTAGAAGACATTGTTTATAGATTCATTTGCTTTAAACGAACATTGTGCAAAAGGAAATAAAATTCACAAAGCTGTTATTTAAATTAAGTTGCCAGAAGGGACAAATACGGGAAATAATGATTTACAGTAGCAGCAGTAAAGAAGTTTTTCAGATATTCAGTTTAATACATTGTGGTAACGGAGAAACTAAGGCAATCAATCACAAACAAGATCTCTGAACACAAATCAGGATTGCGTAACAGATTTTAAAAGATTTATGTGGAGTTAAGAAAATCTTTAAAATGACAGTAAAAATTTTTGGCGCCCCACCAAAATATAGTAAATAAAGACGCCTGAGTAAATTTCATCGAAAGTATTCTAATTTCCAAACAGTTAGAAAAAGGAACAATTTTCTTTAAGTGACTTGTAATTTCCATTGGAGGCAATCATCTATTTTTAATTATTTTTCTCCATTTTCTTACTGCCTACTTTTTCCCTTTTTTTTTTTAAGAATCAGTCATTTCAGAAATTAAAACATTCATAGCAATTTTCACATTTTTCTACTAAGGTGATTGTATCGATTGAATCAACCTAAGAATAATAGACAGAAGAATTCAGTGGGGGTTTTAACACAGAAAGACGGAAATAATTGTCATACTATTATTTTTTTTCCTACACAAAGCGACGACTTAGAGCAGGACAGTTTCATTGCGTCAATATTACATTTTAAAAGCTAGTTTCCAAAATGGAAATCAAGTCCAAATATAAACAAATTATTGTAAAAATTAAGCTATGAGTAAGTCATCTTCCTTGTAAGTATCTATTAGTGGAACAGGAAAGAATATGAATGCAATAAAAGAACTAAGCTGAGGACAAAAGAAAAATATATATACACGTGTCGAATACATAGAGCTAGTTAGTCAAATATATTCATAGAACATTCATGAATATAAATATAAATATAAATTTATTTTGTTTTTCAGTAAATTTACGATATTAGATATAAACTGAAAAGTAATATAGCAAGCAGTGATAATCTGCAGTTTGTTCGGGAACAATCCGTAACAATAGAAATGGTGACATTTTAGAAACCAAATAGATGAGGAAGACACAAAACAGAAAATAATCAGTTTATATTGTTAAAGATGACATTGAAACAGTCTACATAAATCATTAAATACAACAAATAATCAACTGTTGACATGTGAAAATAAAGAATTACCTGCTGAAGCTGAGATTTGTACAAGTTTAGTAGCGTCTCGTCCGCCATTTTACTATATCTTTCAAGAGGTCAGTTATACTTTGTTGTAATTTTATAACAAAAAATTTAATAAGAAATTTTTAATGGAAAACAAATATTGAGAAATCTAATTCTAGAAATCCTTCGATAGATTATCAACTGAATTGAAAATTATAAATGAGAAGAACGTCATTATATATTATCAAATTAACCAATGAACATTGCTATGAGTCATAACTCCCTACAACTCTTATACAAAGGACTTCCGTTGAACGTTTATAGTCTTTTCGCAATTATAACTTCGACTTGGTTTCCTCATAACTTTCAGAAAAAAAATTCATGTTTTTCGATGAAATTTTTTACAAATACCTTTTGTGATTACAACTGTGTCGGATTTTAATGTGAAAAATAAAAATTGGTAGAAACGCACACTTAATACTGTCATACTTAACATATATCTACAAAATGAAACTTTTGAAAAAATTTAATTCATGCTCGCATACCAAGTTTTTTGGTGTTTTTTTCCCCCACAAATTCCTATATAATTGTAATTTACAATATCTGAAAAATATCTACAAAAAAATTCAATAAAAATTGTCTATTTTTCCTGAAAGTCAGAGAGTGGGTACACTTGTGTAAGTATGTTACAATATTAATCATATCACCAATGCAATTCCAGCGATTGGGTAAACAAATACGAGGTGGTATCAAAACGTTCCCGGTCTAGTTTTGTAGCGTGCCAACAGATGGCAGCACACTTGCATGCACTGAGGTAGTGTGCTGGGTGAAATCACTATGTTTACTTCACAAGTTGTGTAATTGGTGCTTTTGTGATCGCGTGTATACTGTGATGAAACCACCTCTCTGCACTTTGCCATTGGTTGGGGCATTTTCATCTCGCCGTGTCTCGCAAATGCTTCAGAACTGTCAAGTAAAATGTCTGCTTAACAGTTTGACCAGGAGGAACAAATGCTTTGTGGACATTTCCTTTCACATCAATGAAACAAATCAGCATCGTCTTGATATTGGACTTGACACACTGTTGGGGGGTATGGTGATATTGAGTGCTTCCATTGACTTGACTGCTGCTTCATTTCTGGGTCATAGCCATTGCACCAGCTTTTATCACCAGTGATGACCTTTGAAAAAAGTTTCAGATCAACTTCCAACTGTTCTTTCAGTTTACGATATACATTCAGTCCTGACTGCTTTTGATCTGTGAGCAAGTGAGGCACAAATTTTGCTGCTACTCTTTTTGCAGTTCCTCACTAAAAATTTATTGGGAGGCACTCCAGAACACACCAGTCATATTAACAAGTTCATCAACTGTTTGGTGACATCCCTCCAAGATCAGTTCATGAATTTTCGTGACATTTTCATTTGTTCAGGAGGTCAACGGTTACCTTTAACGAGGTTGGTCTTCAAGTGACCATTCCTAAAGTGTGAAAACCACTTATAGACTTAGTGTTTTGCTCATGGTAGTGTCTTTGTAAGCTGTTGGAAGTATGAGAACTGTTTCGGCCACTGGTTTTCCCCAGCCGAAAACAAAATATCAGAGAGGTACACAGCCATCGCAAAAATCAACAAACACACTGCAAAACAAAGACACACCATGTGGCAGTACAACCTCACTCAATGCTGTTGGTCAGCAGACTGATGCCTGAGGGCCACATCAAGTGGCTTCTAGTTATGGAAGCCTGAACTAAAATGGGCTTGTCTCACAGAGAATGTTTCTGGTTACCTTTGGTACCTCCTTGTATACAAACAGATAAAGATATTGCCTCTTTATGGTCTTAAATTTAGTCTCAGATGGTAAGCTAAGAGAAATGATATA
>NC_068990.1:50060528-50063198 GCF_001194135.2 Octopus bimaculoides
AGTAATGGTTTAGGTCTGACTACCTCTCTGGCTGACAGATAAAATTTGTACATGAGAGAGAAAGAGGGCATGCCAAATCAATTCAAGACTTGTTGTATGACAGTTAGATATGTAGTGAAACTACCTCTCTCACGGTTATATATTAACAAATGCGAGCGTAGCAGAAAACAACTCTTTCCCGCCTGCTGTGTCATCACCTGACTGACTATTATTTGAGCGGCAATTGTCTCCAGTCTGTTCGCCCCAGGACGCAAACCGACCAACCGTAGCCACTAATAAGGTCACGTGAGAGAGTGTTTTACTGATGCTCTCTGGAGCCTATCTGTATCTATAAATAGCCTAAATTATCCACGTCAGTTTGTCGCGGCTCAGATCCTCACAGATCTGGTTGTTGACCACACACGTAACACAACCAGCCAGTTTCCAGTGACGACATCAACAGCATTGTTCAACTTCCCCAGCGTCAACACGACTCTACGTACACAAGCTACCAAACAGCCACCGCAGCTTCTCAACCCTGTTTGTGTGATTTGCTCACCACGAAATTAACAGCTAGAACTCAACCTGCCTTCGCAGCAAGAATCCGGCCCGGCATCGAAGCCTCAACATCACGACAAGTGACTTAGCTCTGCCTTAACCATAGCCTCTTATATACAGACCTACAAAACTACTGTGTACCTTAACAGAACTGGTATCTTATTATCCGTGTTACTGACTCTTATCTATACTCTGTATCTCTTGCATTCACATACATATATTTGTACACATACACTATTTTGTTTACATGACGGCCTGTCTTATATTGTGTTTTATTATGTTGCACACACACACACACACAGACATACAGTTTAATGCTCCAATAAATCTTACTGTTATTCATCTTTATTGGTTGCGTTCCTATCTTTTATCTTACTGGCACTCCTTCGCATTTCACATGCGAATTCTCTATGTTATAGTATTATAACATATATCATTATATATTTTGTGTTGACCGTGCGACGCGTTAAAAAAGGAGCCTTTTTTCTATTCGTCACCATTTCTCCTTTGGTTCGCACGGTCGTTCTTACAGATATATTCATAAATGTACCTACAAGATAGAGGTATAATATTGAGGGATAAGAAAGTATGATAAAAGGACAGGAGCAGGAGTCTTGCTGAAAAGGTGAATACATGGCTTGCCCATTTGGAGAGAGAGAGAGAGAGATGTGAACTCAAGGTACAGGACGAATGTGAGAGAGAACAGTAGTGGAGGAAGATGCTCTGAAAATACCTGATATTTTTAGAGCAAATAACTTCAAAGGATAGAATTTTGAATTACATCCATATCACTAAAACTAGTTGTGCTACCTAGTCACTCTACCATCTCATGAGAACAGTATGTTTAATAAAGATCCTGTTTAGTAGTCCTAAATCAGTTCAGAATGACCCTACCTGTATTCAAAAGCATTCAAACCATGACCATTCTTTTATTCAGGAATAGCATACTCTATATTATATTATCCTGTATGCTCTTGTTCTCAAAGGTAGTTGACTATGGATGTTAGTTTGAGCAAATTAAGCTACCAAATAACAGTTTCTCATTCCATTGTGAAAAACCCTGTTGCCCACAGAGATAATTCCCTAAATATCACCATTTTTTTTTTTTTTTCAATACCACTTTCTGGAAAACTGTGGAATTTGTCTCAAGAAAGCACTCATATTGAAGTACAATGCTAGCAAACACAGAAATATCTCAGTTTCAGGTAAAAAGTGTTTTGCAGCAGCAGTGGAATTGCTGAGTCCAGATTTCAGCTTCATTAAGTGTTATGAGTATCCACTAGCAACCACATGCTTAGACAAATTTAGCTTCTGCTGATATAGAAAAACAGTGATTAACAAATAGATGGTACCACAAATAGCCGATAGGTGAGATAAAAAGTCATTATTAGTGATGGAAGCAGTATTAGTTCAACCCAGCATTCTGTATATCTTACTTAATGTGGATATAAAGTAGAAAGTTTTCTGGCTTTTTACAGTATATCCATGTTAAATAAGATTTCAGTTGCTATTAATGAATCATTGTCATTGTTTTAGACTCTACTTTTCCATTTTTGCATGGATAACCCAAGTTTCCAAGTAAGATAATATTTCTCCAAGTCTTTTGAACATGAAGAGCACAATGGCAAGAAATGCTTTTGCAGCAGATTGCAAATGAGCAACACCATGTGTATGACAGTGACATTTGTTTACAATTAGTGTGCAATGTCAAGAAAAGGAGAGGTGAAAACACACACGCATGCACACCACACACACACACATACATAGACATATATACATATATTTATACACACATGTTTATATATATGTAGTGAAACTACCTCCCGCCATTAGATACAAACTACTATCGCCATTACATACAATCTTCTCATTTAAATATAAATAAATGCGAGCGTAGTAGAGAACCCATTCCCTGTCATCACGTGACTGATTAATATTCGAAGCGGCAACTTCTTCAAACCGTTCCCGCCAGAACGCAAACTGACCAATCACGGCCCCTAATAAGGTCACGTGATAGAGTATATTTCTGATGTCTGGTGAGCCGATAATACGCTATAAATAGATCAACTCATACCCACCAAATTTGTCTCGGTCCAGTTTCTCTTTGAGATCTGTTCCGTGTACCACACGACA
>NC_068990.1:50063931-50066654 GCF_001194135.2 Octopus bimaculoides
CTATAGTGTACTAAAGAACTGGTATAATTACTCACGTGTTATTGACTCTCTTTCTCTCTGCTGTAATAACTCACATACACACTTTTCTATGTATGACGGCCTGTCTTTGATTATGTCCTTATATGTCGCATTCACACTCACACACAGACATACATTTTAACGCCATAATAAATTTCTGTTATTCATCTTATACGGTTGTGGTCTTTCATTACTGGTCATCTATGTTATCGTCGTATAACATATTATGTATATCATCTTTGATATATATATTTGTGTGTTCGACCGTGTGACACGTTTAAATAAAAGGAGTCCTCTGTTTTTCCATTCGTCACCATTGCTCCTTTTTGAGTTCGCACGGTCGTTCCCTACATATATATTTATACACATACACACAGTTTCTGTCTACTAAATTTCCTCCTAGAATAAAGATACTTGCTCAAGGTGTCATGAATCTGAAACTACATGGCTGCAAAGTGAACTTTTTAATCACACAAATGTCCCAGTGCTTCACAGAGATGCCTGGAGGATATTTGTTGATGTGCCTTCCAGTTACCATCTTCGATAGGTATGAAACACTGAATTTTTAGGGATGTGAGAATTTTTTTCTTCTTTTTCTCAAAAATATGGTTGTTTAAGAAGAATGAAAAAGGCTTTGAATAGGAATTACATCCAGTAGCTGACAATGTCTTTGACAAACAATTTAAATGGAATATTGCTGGCATCAAGCTCACCAGTACCAGAGGCACTGTTATGGATACTCTCTCTTCCTTCAGAACTCAGCAAATATAATGATAATAATAAATTCAAATTACGATAAACGTAAACAAACAAATGAAGTTTGCTTTTAGAAGTGTTGAGATGTCTTAGAAAGTTAAAGAAGTGATTTTAAATTCTCAATCGCAGGATAATGCTAATAATATAGCCTGAACAGGATAAACTACCCCTATTTTGCAGAAAAAAAAGTCTAAGTGGTTAGCTATGAGACACGAACTCATACCTCCGTGATTAAGCGTCGCGGTGCTCTGACCGATTGAGCTAAACTCTCCTACTACAAATTCCTCTGCAAATTTAAGATGTACAGAAATCTCGCTTTATGAGACACTATCATATGTTAAATTCAAATTACGATAAACGTAAACAAACAAACGAAGTTTGCTTTTAGAAGCGTTGAGATGTCTTAGAAAGTTTAAAGAAGTGATTTCAAATTCTCAATAGCAGAACAATGCCAATAATATAGCCTGAACAGGACAAACCACCCCCATTTTGCAGAAAAAAGTGTAGGTGGCACCTACACTTTTTTCTGCAAAATAGGGGCAGTTCATCCCGTTCAGGCCACACTACTAGCACCATCCTGCGACTGAAAGTCCAAAATCACTTCCTTAACTTACTCATATACAATTTTTATTTTTTATTTTTATTTTTTCAAATGAAAACAATAACAGAACTCTCTAAATTAATCTACCTGCAATATTTGATGGTACTCTCGGGAAGTACAAAGTGATTTGATCTGAATATGTTTCTGAAGAAGAATGAAGTATAGATCTGACTTTAAGTGAGTTCCAAGAACAAATGAGATGTCATTCTCACTTTAACCGTGCTTCTCAAAAGTATTTATAAAAATAAACAATGAGGACATAAAGTGGCAATATACAAAGACTCGTTTCGTTTTCTCCATGTTTCGGTGTTTCAAGTTGTGTTGTGAAATTGTAGTTCAGTTGGAATGACCCCGTGAAATAAATAGTTTAGCCCCAATGAACATTGATTAAGGATGGGGTGATACAACTCATATTCTCTTCTACTCTAGGCACAAGGCCCGAAATTTGGGGGAAGAGAGGGCCAGGCGATTAGATCGACCCTAGTACGCAATTGGTACTTAATTTATCGACTCCGAAATATTATAATCTTATATAATAAAACACAAAGTGTGTCCTTGTTGGTCACACAGTAGGCAAAGAAGAGTAAAACCACAGACGGAGTGGGGGCGGATGAGAGTGAAAGATGCTAAAACAGGTGAACAACATTTAAAAGCTTTGCTCCAAAGACGTTAAGGGAAGAAGAGTAAAACAACAAACGGAATGGCAGTGAGTGATAGTCAGAGGTGGATAACTGCAGGCAGACTGTAGTGAGCTCTGAATTCACAAGCATTTCAATGAAAATAAAATTAAATTTCTATCATAAATTATATTTATTAATTTCACACACACACACACAAAGTGGCATATATGTTAGAATAAAATAATTTCATTGATGTAAAAAATGTAGACCATCTTATGCATGTGCACACACATTCATACACTCATGTGTATGCATATGTATATGTATGCATATGCATATGCATATGTATGCATATGCATAATGTACTTAAATAGGTATCTGTATGTATGAGTATATCATCATCGTTTAACGTCCGCTCTCCATGCTAGCATGGGTTGGACGATTTGACTGAGGACTGGTGAAACCGGATGGCAACACCAGGCTCCAATCTAATTTGGCAGAGTTTCTACAGCTGGATGCCCTTCCTAACGCCAACCACTCAGAGAGTGTAGTGGGTGCTTTTACGTGTCACCCGCACGAAAACGGCACGCTCGAAATGGTGTCTTTTATGTGCCACCCGCACAAGAGCCAGTCCAAGGGCACTGGCAATGATCTCGCTCGAAAACCCTACAAAGGCCAGTCAGGCGGTACTGGCAACGGTCACGCTCAAGATGGTACATCTTAAGTGC
>NC_068990.1:50068432-50070832 GCF_001194135.2 Octopus bimaculoides
CCATATAACTGAAGAGATGGTGGCGTGGGTTTCCGCCCCGACATCCGAAACTTGGAGTTTTATCATGGTTACCAAATAATTGTCACATATCATTTACAGATAAATTCCTCTATTTACATAATATCGAGGTCTCTTTATTCTTTTGTTGTCTTACCTTTTCTATCAATATATATGTAGTAACGCCATGCGCATGCGTAGTCTCACGCATGCGTGGAATTCAACATACCAAGCTTTCCCGCTTTGATCTGTCTCTTTCTTGCTGGCCAGCGATTGAGCAAGGACGTGTTTAGTTGTCTCTCTCCATCTTTCAAACTTACGCTCGACAGCTCGCTTACATCTACATACCAACGTCCCAAACAACCATGCTCACACACACAGAAGCTATAACAACAAACAAGAGCTAAAGATATATATATATTCTACCTTAAATAAATGTTGTTTGTGTTGATAGTCTGGAGTTCAGCGTTCCGTTATATTCTTAATATTATATAGGAAAGTCAGGTATACATCTAATGATGTATAACCCACTTTCCTATATATATATATATACAGGCGTAAGAGTGACTGTGTGGTAAGTAGTTCGCTTGCGCATGCGCTGTTGTTAGTGTTGTTCTTGGCACTTAGGAAGTCGCATGCTATTTTGTAGCTGCGAATTATTGACAAAAAGTTGAAAAAGTGAAGCACAACTACCAGTAAGACGTTTGTGTTTTTGGGATTCAGTGGGAGTTTGTTGCTCGTGTAAATTTATTTTTTTCGAACAAGAAATCTCCACTGAGTTCCACGCATTTGTCTGCCAGTGGTTGTGTTTAAAGTCTCACTTAGCAGTGTGTTTTGGGGGTATATCCCTCCTAAAATTGTGCTATTTTTTGTGACTATTCTGTGCCCTTGCCAAAAGGATTACCAAGTTGGCCAGGAGTACCAGGACAGCCAGAAGAATTTGCTGTGTTTTTTTAACTGTTTCTTGTCTTTTTCCTTCTCTTCCTTCTTGTTTTGTTGAACTCTGAACTTTTGTTTCCCGTCCAAGCAGTGGCTGGAAGACCTGGAGAAGAGGGCAGTGGTTCTACGGACCTATTCTAGGTCATGTGATGCCATTGCCCTCTTCGATAGGGATATCATTGAAAAAGAGTTGGCAAGGTGCTTGCCAGCTTCCAGGGGAGTTGAACACGCAATGGTGTGGTTGCTGTTTGACTCCCCTGAAGAAACTTGCAATGTGGCAAGCCAGCCCCTAGAAGGGGAGAAGATTTTGTTCCTTCCCACATATTGTGGGAAAAAAGTGATGAGGGCTTGGGTCTGTGGGCTGCCGCCCAGTTCATTTTTGTCGTTATCATCCTCATCACATTAATGTCTTTGTCCAGCCCGCAGCTACTATTCTGTGTACTCCCCTTGTGACAAATTGAATAAAATAAAGTAGCTTGCTTACGAACCACATGATTCCGGGTTCATCCCACTGCGTGGCACCTTGGACAAGTGTCTTCTACTATAGCTTCGGGCCGACCAAAGCCTTGTGAGTGGATTTGGTAGACGGAAACTGAAAGAAGTCAATCGTATATATGTATATGTATATATGTGCAAAGGAAGGTTAACTAGGATGTTAGTTTTCGTTTGTAGCAGATGTTCAGGAGCTATAAACACTGTGAATGTGCAGAAAACAACTTCTGCCACATTCCAGGGAGAAAAACTAGAAGTGGTTAATAGCTTCCGCTATCTTGGGGACCAAATTAGTAGTGGGGGTGGGTGCACTGAAAGTGTAGCTGCTAGAATAAGAATAGCCTGGGCAAAGTTCAGAGAGCTTTTACCTCTGCTGGCGACAAAGGGCCTCTCGCTCAGAGTAAAAGGCAGACAGTATGACGCATGTGTATGAACAGCCATGCTTCATGGCTGTGAAACATGGGCCGTAACTGCCGAGGACATGCGTAAGCTTGCAAGGAATGAAGCCAGTATGCTCCGATGGATGTGTAATGTCAGTGTGCATACTAGACAGAGTGTTAATACCTTGAGATAAAAGTTGAACTTACGAAGCATCAGTTGTGGTGTGCAAGATAGACGATTGCGCTGGTATGGTCATGTAGCGAGAATGGATGAGGATAGCTGTGTGAAAAAGTGCCACACCCTAGCAGTGGAGGGAACCTGTGGAAGAGGTAGACCCAGCAAGACCTGGGATGAGGTGGTGAGGCACGACTTTCGAACATTGGGCCTCATCGAGGCGATGACTTCTGACCGAGACCTTCGGAAATATGCTGTGCGTGAGAAAACCAGGCAAGCCAAGTGAGACCTAAATCGAAGGCCTCAGGCAGCCCACTTATACGTACCTTCCTTCATTGGACACTAAACTCCGCTTGCGAAGACCTGTTGAGGCAAGTGAAATCGAAATCGAATTAAATTCGACGACTGGCACCTATG
>NC_068990.1:50071154-50073245 GCF_001194135.2 Octopus bimaculoides
GTGTGTATATATATATATATATATATATGTTTGTGTGTCTGTGTTTGTCCCCCCAACATTGCTTGATAACCGATGCTGGTGCATTTACATAGCAGTTCAGCAAAAGAGACTGATAGAATAAGTACTAGGCTTACAAAGAATAAGTCCTGGGGTCGATTTGCTCGACTAAAGGCGGTGCTCCAGCATGGCCACAGTCAAATGCCTGAAACAAGTAAAAGAGTATATTTATATATTTGTTTTGCAAGATTTTTTATGTGATTTCATGTGTTGAAACAGATATTGTTATATTTAGGGACGGTCATATTGTCAGTTTAGCCAATGAAAACACACGCACTATATATTTGGTGTTCACTTGCTTCAGCTTTATTTTATATTAATTGTATTTCAGCCAGAGTTCTTTCGTCACTCTTCTGTGACCTCATTAGTGGTCCTTTGCTTTCTTCTTTCTTTTTTATGTGTCTCTCCTTACTAACGATCAGCCATTTTGTATTCCTGTTGTATGTGTCTTTATTTGCGTATGTGTATATCCCTGTGTGTGTGTGTGAATGTGTATGGCCCCTGTTTATACATGTTCGTTTAATTTACTTTTATTTATTTTATTCATTTGTTTATATCTGCTAACTTTTTCATTTCTTTTTTTTGTATTAGTTTAATTTAATTTAATTTAATTTTATTTATGTATATAGTTATTTAATTCCATTTATTTATCTGTGTATTGTATTATTTTCATATTATTATCAGTTTATGGGGATCTTATTCTGTCATAGGTTGTGGTGTGTGTAGGGGTGGTGGTGCTAGTGAACCATTCTAGTTTTCTATTCAGGCTAGGTTTATCTTCTATTATGTGTTTAGCTTCCATAATTTGTCTAAGTGTTGCGTCTATTCTATGTGTGGACAAGATTTTAACTTCTATGTTGTTGAGTGAGCCCCCGTGTTCCCGCTCTGCATGCTGGTATAGAACCAATGAGCTCTTCTCTTCCTTAAGTTCTGTCCAATGCTCATTTATCCACTTTCCTATGCTCCGTGCTGTCTCCCTTATGTACGTTGTTGTCTTGTTACTGCACAGTCCCTCTGTACATCTTATACTATTGACTACATTCCTAGCTTTACAGTTTGTTTGTGGGCTAACTCTACATACAATACAGTTTCTATCAGTACAGGGTCTTCTACTAAAAGGGTAGGTTCTACCGATTAGGGATTTGATAGGGTTACCTGGCCTTTCTACAACCTTAATTCTTAGCTAAAGTTTGTCTAGGGCCCTTCTAAGCAGTATGCCAGTTTGCCTCTAGGGGTGGTGTCGACGAACATGACACTCTGGTATTTGTGGCTATCATACCATGAGTTGGCTTTCCCTATTTTCTTCTTAGTCCTTTCAATGGTGTTCCATGACTTGCTTCTATAGAGTGGGCAAATTCCATTCCTATTGTTACATATGATAGTTTCAAATTTCCTCATGGCTCATTTATATACTCTGATCCTTTCTCTATGGCTGTATCTTGAGAACTGCATGTGGTGAACAAAGTGTTGTATGTGTCTCTTTAACTCTGTAGGGTCGCACATGCGGGACACATTTCTCATTACTCTGTTGAGGTTTGCCATCAATATATTGAATTTGGCATTGTCCATGATAGCTGAGTTCCGGCGGATCAGATATTTGGAGGCCATAGGTTTGGCATAGTGTGAATGGAGGATTTGGGTTTTATTATTCAGTTTCCAGCCAGAGTTCTGTATCTGGTATTGGTAGTCTATGGTTAGGGTGTTTCATAGGGTAATCTTGGTGATGCTAACCCCGATGGCTACCACCTCATTCTGGGCATATATTTTGCTGTTAAGCTTAAATATGTAGCCTTTTAGGGTAACTCTTATACTAGCTCCTAGTGCATGTGCAATCATTTTTGGGGATCCGTATGGCTCTGGTATATCTGCTCCATTTCTCTATAGAGGTCTTCCTAGCTATAGATGTAATTGTAGGTGGGGGTCTACCTCTTAAACATCTACAGGGGCAGAAACTGGGACAATAACTTCTAAGGTCATGTTTCATTGGCTTAACTGGCAACATCCCCAAATACAACAATATATATATATATATAT
>NC_068990.1:50075305-50078682 GCF_001194135.2 Octopus bimaculoides
ATATATATGTATATATATAAACATATATGTGTATATATATAAACATATATGTGTATATATATAAACATATATGTGTATATATATAAACATATATATGTATGTATATATATATATAGATAAATATATATATATATATATATATATATATTGTTTGTATCTATATATAAACATATATATGTATATATATATAAACATATATGTATATATATAAACATATATGTATATATATATATAAACATATATATGTACATATATAAACATATATATGTACATATATAAACACATACACACAGACACACACACACACGTATATATATATATATAATGGTTTTGGATTCCGTCACAGAGGAAGCCGATGTTCAATTTACGTGTTTGCTGACTATACTGTTTTGGTGTCTCTCTTGTTTATAATCGGGTGTAGAATTGGTTGAATGCGGTGTAGAACATTAAGTTGACAAAACTTTTAGGATGCGTTATAAGTTATTTATTAAAATGGTAACATTTGATATATCACAGTAGGTAAACAATAATAAATGAAAAAAAATGTTTACAAGAAACAAATGCAGTTGTGGTATTTGTGATGTATAAATTGTTATTTGTATATCTATGTGTTTTCACGTGTTTGGCAAGACAAAGTGTGTGTGCAAAAGAACCTTACTTGTATAGCTGTTGTTCTAGCGATGTGTGCTCTTAGATTAGTAGTAGTAGTCAGCAGTGAAAGATGTCTTAATTAGACAGAGGATCGTTCTTGCGTAGCGTAGCGTATGCGGCTGTGCCACCAACTCTCTGGTTCTTGGCCGAAATGTCTCTCTATTTATGTGGTTACAGCGCTGACAAGTCAAGCTATGTCTGGCTAGCGTTCCCTTGATTTATGGTGTCGAAGGTCAAGTGTTTTGGTCGTTAATTTTAGCCAAACATTTTCCTTGACATTTGTTATCTATGGTGAATTTCCTTAGTTTTGAATGTGTGGTCTTTTGCTGGGAAACTAAACTTTTGACCGTGGGAAACATTTTCCTCTGAGGTCGAGTTGTGAGCTGAGAGATTTGGGTTCAGTTTTGAGTTGAAATCTCTCTCTCTCTCACACACACACACACACACACACATATATATATATATATATATGGTTGTCAAGTCAGGGGGTGGGGTGGGTATAAGCTCCCACTACCCAAAAATGCATATATATATATATATAAGTTTATGTATATATTAATATTATCTTAGTTTAAAAAAACTTTGACAATATAAGTATGTTAATAGTTACCATGGGTAGCAAAAATTACATAAAAAAACAGGATATCACATCCATTTTATAGGTAGAGATACCAAGTTGAAGTGATGCATTTTGAGTAGATATGAATAATAACAATAATAAATGGAGCAAAACGCATATAAATAAAAGTTCCTTTAATTCCTACACATCTTTCAAAATATATGTGTACTCTACTCCAAAGAAGTAAGAGCTGCTGGAATTCCACATATATTCATCCTCAGGGAACCAACATATAGACAAATGCGAAATGATGAGGTAACTTACGAGTTATAATATTACGTGGCCAAGTAAGTGACCGTTAGAAGTAAGGACGCTTGTTTACATACAGATATAAAGGGAGGGGGCTGTAAACATTATACTAAAGGTTTAAATTGAATGATTAAAATGGGGGAGGAGGGCAAAACAGATCACAGTAAAGTAAACTAAAAGTCATAAGCTAATTGCTAAGTCCAAAGTGGAGGAAGGGAGAGAACCAAGAGAGTTCATTAAATATTAAAATATTTTCTCCTTAAGGAAAAAACTCATGACATACTAATATAAAGTGAAGAAAGTAAATATGAAAAATAAATAAAGCATCATAGCCTAGTAATATATTATATTATTATACGGATATTAACGCAAGTTAATGGTAAAACAAGGTACAGGATATTTAGTAGAGAAATAATAATAATAATGTGTACGCTTACAAGGAGAAGATTGGAAATACTTATGTTATTATCTGCAAACGCGACATTTATGACATTTGTAATGTCAAGTCCTTCCATGGATTGGAATGCTGGACAGACCACAGTCTGGTGCGAGCAAAGTTCCAAATGGTAATTAGAGTAAAAGAGAGAAGAGGACCAGTCAGCATTTCTCGCCGTCTAAATGTCCACAAGGTATATGATGTTGTGGTTAGGAAAGAACTTCAGACTCGCTTGTCCAGCATTGAAACTGCTGCAGCATGGGAGGATTTTCGAGACCACCTTCTTCAATGTGCAGCCGAAACCCTGGGATATGTTACTGCCAGACACAGAGACTGGTTTGACAAGAATGATGCTGAAGTTCAGCGACTATTGGTGGTAAAGCGCCATGCTCGCAGTGTATTGCTACACAGAGAACTGTCTACTGTGCAGTGAAGTCTAGCACTTGCCCACTATATCAGTATAAGATCACTACTGCAGCGATCTCTCAGGAAGATGCAGAACACTTGGTGGGAGGATCTTGCTGGTAATGTTCAGGCTGCTGCTGATGCAAATGACAGCAAGAAGCTTTACCATCTTATGAAGCAAGCTTATGGACCTAAGAGCTCCACGTCAGCTCCTTTGCTTTCCAAGGAGTCTTCCACCCTGTTTACTAAATCAACAGAAATCATAGGTCGCTGGATTGAACACTTCTCTGAACTCCTAAACCATGAGTCAGTTGTGGATGAAACAGTGATTGATACTATGCAACAAAGACCTATCATTGGCTCCTTAGACTCTTCACCCTCAATAGATGAAGTAATGACATCAATAAGTAAATTGAATCTTGGTAGGGCACCTGGAAAGGATGGAATTTGTGCTGAGGTCTTGCGATTTGGTGGTAATTACATCACACAGTCCCTTCATGAACTTATTAGTGCAGTCTGGAGGGATGGTGCAATGCCTAAGGACTAGAAAGATGCAATTATTCTTCCTCTATATAAAGGAAAAGGAGCCAGAACAATGCTGGTAAGGTTCTGGCAAATATTCTTCTTACCCCTCTGAATGGGTGTCTTGTAAATGATGTCCTATCTGAATCTCAATGTGGCTTCCGATCTGGTAGAGGGACAATGGATATGATTTTCACAGCAAGACAGATGCAGGAGAATTGCTATGAGCAGAATATGGATCTTGTCCAGGTATTCATTGATTTAACAAAGGCCTTTGATACTGTAAATAGGGCCTCTCTATGGAAAATACTTGGCAAACTTGGATGTCCGGATCACTTTATATCTATAATTAAATCATTTCATGATGGGATGGAGGCTTGAGTCAATGTTGGTGGTGGCATGGCGGGACCCATTCCTGGAGAGAATGGTGTTAAGCAGGGTGACATCCTTGCCCCATCTCTCTTTTCTTTGTACTTTGCTGCTGCTTTTACTCAT
>NC_068990.1:50078832-50096697 GCF_001194135.2 Octopus bimaculoides
AATCGTATTTCTGCTTCTTGCAAGGCATTTGGACTTGGCATTAGCCTGGACAAGACTGTTGTAATGTTCCAGCCTGCACCAGGAAATCCATATGTGAAACCAGCTATCTTGGTTGAAGGAACAATTCTGAAGGTAGTAGACAAGTTTGTCTACCTGGGCAGCACACTCAGCTGTTCTTGCTCCCTGGATGAGGAAATATGTTTCAGGTTGCATAGAGCAACTAATTCCTTCCAGTCTCTTCAGTCTCGTGTCTGGTTCCAGCATGGCATAGCAAGGCAAACAAAAGTTGCTGTGTACTGTGCTTGTGTACTGACATCGCTCCTCTACTTGTGTGAAACATGGACTCTGTACAAACGTCAGGTAAGGGTCCTTGAACGCTTTCATCAGAGATGTCTCAGGTACATTCTCAATGTTGGCTGGACCTCAAAGATTCCGGACACACAGATCCTGAGGACAGCTGATATCTTGAGTATTGAGGCAATGGTGCACAAGCACCGGTTACGTTGGACTAGACACCTTGTTAGAATGAAGGATAGCAGGATACACACACACACAGAAAAAGATAGATTGATAGATACAACTGAGTGGGCAAACAAAAATATGAGACACTGCCTAGTGCTTTTTTTTATTTTGATAAGCCTGGTACTTATTCTACCAGTTTCTTCTTGTCAAACCAGTAAGTTATGGGGATGTAAATAAACAAACAGCAGTTGTGAAGCAGTGATGAGGGAGAAACACAGACAAAGACACACACATACACTTACATATATATACGATTTATTTCTTTCAATTTCTGTCTACAAAATTCACTCATAAGGCTTTGGTTGGTCTGAGACTATAGCAGAAGACACATGCCAAGTCACCACTCAGTGGTACTGAACCCAGGATCATGTGTTTTGGAACCAAGTTTCTTAGTACACAGCCACAACTGCACCTATGTATATGTGTGTGTATGGGTGTATATATGTATGCATGTATATATGTGTATATATATGTGTACATATTACAGGTACATCTATATATATACATGTACACATATACATCTATATCTATATATATATACATCTATACATATACATCTATATATATACAGCTATACATATACATCTATATACATACATGTATATATATATACATGTATATATATATATATATATATATATATATATATATATATATATATATATATATATATATATATATATATATATATATACATACACATCTATATATATACATTTGTGCACATACATATACACCCATATACATACATGTGTATATATATATATACATCTATCTATATGTATGCCTGCATACATGAGATAATAGTTTCACTTTAATAGTTTCAGTATTAAAGTGAAAATATCTGAAAAAAATTGGTTCACTTTTGACACGTAACACTGAAATAGTGGAGGAGATATGATATTTCTCTGGGCTCACAGTAGACAAGAAGTTAAAATTTTTTTTGGCCTATGACACTACATGGACCCTAAGTTAGGCATGTGTAAAATTTGAATGAAATTGATTGTGTAGTTCTCAAGTTTTAGGGATTCACACAGACAGACAGACAGACATTCTCATAGATGTACATATACATCATGGTGGCATATATATATGTACATGTGTGTGTGTGTATATGTATATATGAATGCTTATGTGTATTTATATGTACATATATGCGTGTGTGTGTGTGTGTATACATACATTCATTATGTGGGTGTGACAAGCTGGCAGAAATGTTAGCACGCCAGGCGAAATGCTTAGTGGTATTTGTTTGTCTTTGCGTTCTGAGTTCAAATTCCGCCGAGGTTGACTTCACCTTTCATCCTTTTGGGGTTGATAAATTAAGTACAAATTGCATACTGGGATAAATCTAATCGACTGGTCCCTTCCCCCCAAAATTTCTGGCCTTGTGCCTAGCGTAGAAAAGGATATTTTCAACTGAGATGTTACAATTGTATCTGATTCTTCTGTGTAGGTACATATATTTATTAATGGTTTTCCCTATTGTGTTGATGTGCTATTTGTAATCATTAATAAAGCTGTCAGCATTTTTGCTAATAATAATCCTTTCTACTAAAGGCACAAGGCCTGAAATTTGGTGGGAGGGGACTAATTGATTACATTGACCCTCGTGTTTCACTAGTACTTAATATTTCTTTATTGTCCACAGGGGGCTAAACATAGAGGAGACAAACAAGGACAGATGAAGGGATTATGTTGATTACATCGACCCCAGTGCATAACCGGTACTTATTTAATCGACCCCAAAAGGATGAAAGGCAAAGTTGACCTTGGCAGAATTTTAACTCAGAACATAAAGATGGATGAAATGTCACTAACCATTTTGCCCAGCGTGCTAATGATTCTGCCAGCTGTAATAAAGTGGATTCTAACTCTCACAGAAAAGTTGATTATTTTGTTATTTCTCTCCTTCCTAATTCATTTTTCAGTCAATTTAGTTTTGCATGATATCAAGATGATATAACATCCATGAGTCTAATATCCCTTACAGATACAATTGGCATTACATTGGCACCACTTGTGTTGATCTGGTGCCTCCATGATATTTGACATGGTTCAGAAGGCCAAATTGGGAATGGAACGGTCTAGCGCACTGATTGGCATTCTTTCTTTACAAAAGAACATGTAGTCAGCTTACTCCATACTGCTGTCGCTAGATAAAGAAGTTTTGCTCAGAGCGACTATGTCAATGTTGAAGCAGGCGAGTTCTTGGGAGACAAGTGCAGTACACCTTTCAGTTTGGTATGTGGTTTGCATGTCCATCAAAGTTCTCACATTCCATGCTTCCAAGGTCGGAGAATGGGATCGAATGGCAACACATACATACATATACAGTGCAAGCCCAATTTTTGATGTAGTTAGTTAGAATGCCACATGGAACTTTGCATGTGAAGTTTACTCAGCTAATATAGAATGAGTTGCTATTGCTTTCGTAAAATATTCCAATCAGAGTATAACAGTTTAGATGGTTAGGTTGTTCTTCCATCTAACGGGACTCTGCTCAGAAGGCTGTAATATTACTGTGGTAGTAACCAGGTAAAGAAATACATGGAACAAGATGATAACTTTAAATACATTTATTGTGGTTACGTATATATACACAAGCTGAATGGAAGTGGTTGATGAACATTTATTCATATCTCTACATGCATCTGCATGGGTTGTATGTTAGCTGCTAACCCTGGTGAGGAACTCACGAACAGCGATGTTAGAACCAGTGTTGTGCGTTGTGCTGAGTAGATGTTGTCAACGACGCTGGTGAGAGACATCATGGTGGCAATGAAGATGGAAGTTGCTGTAATGTGGTCAGTAGTTAGACCTTAGAAGGTCTGAAACCAACTGATGTTGAAACTAGAAGGGGTGAGCTTTTAAAGCTGATGGGTGGCTCAAATGCAGTTTGGAAAAGACTGTCTCACGTGACTTATTTGAAGGCTGTGATTGGTTGGGTTGCATATTGGTGCATGATAGAGTAAGAGACAAATTGCACCAATACCAACCAATCGGAGTGGTAGACACAACGGGTCCAAAACAGCGCCCAAAGGTTAGCTGTTACCTGCTACATTTGTATGTCTGTTATATAATAGAGAGAGGAAGTTCACTAGAGTTTGCTACAGCCCCCCCACCACAAGTCATTTTGTGGGAGAAAAAAATAGGAGTTATTATAGGAAGATATTTCTGTAGTGAAGAGGTGAAAATGGTTGCATAGCCAGCAAAACTTGATATGAAAACATGATGGACCTATGTCTAGCTAAGTGGAAATCACGGGAATGCGAAAAATCAAGGTAAATGAGAGAATATTGGCTGTTGTGAGAATGAGCAGTGTCAAGAATTTGCCTGCAACACAGTGAGTCATTTGCAGAGGCAAGGCTGTAGGTGCTAGAAAAGTGACAGTGACTATCAAAGCAAGTCAAGCCATAAAGATGGCAACAAAAGAAGTTCCAACATGCAAGAGACTTGATGTTGATCAAGCACCAAAGGAAGAAAATGCATGGAATGCTACGTGATGCAAAGAAAAATGTGTTTAGAAGAGGTGGTTTGTGCATCCTACAAACCAGAGAAGAAACGCATGACAAAAACACGTAAGAAGCTTTTTTCCAGATGAGGAAAGGCTTGAGAAAAACATTCTGCTAGATTAAACCTGTGTCGGAGTGGATAACATGAGGCAGACAGCATGTATGTGTGTGTATACGTATGTATGAACTTTGAGCAAAAAAATTTTTTAAATATTAACAAAACATTTAACAATCAAAAGAGGAACAACAAGGAAAAAACATTTAGCAAAGAAAGGTGCCCAACAAATAGAACAAAGCATATATGTACAATGATACAGAAAGAGAGAATATGTGAATGCGGTGTCTTTAGCAGCATAAGTCTATTCTCTGGAACAGTCACTGGTGAGGCAAAGTTAAGAAATGTAAATAGTCTGAGACAATTTGTTCGGCCAATGAACTGATCTGCCAGAACATGTCCTGTAAGGTGTAGAATGTGTTTTTGTAGTTGGTGTTTTGGTGAGTGGGGGGTCGTGCTTGTGTGGGTGGGGGTGGCAGTGTTTGTGGAATGATGGATGTGTCAGCAAGTGGCATAAATGTTTTGGAAAAGGCTTTTTTTACTCTGTTGATAGAGACAGTCTCTTTTTTTTCCATGAATGTCCAGAGTGAGCAGTTTCGGTGTGCTTTTAAGAACGCAATAGGGTTCAGTGTAAGGAGATGTGAGTAGTCCCTTGACCGCATCATTTCATACAAACGTGAGTCCAGGTAGAAATAGCCAGAGGTACTGTAGAGGAAATAGACTGGTCATGAGGAAGCATTGGTGGCAGGTCAGCAAAGAATGATCTGAGTCGCATGACGTAAGATGTGGGGTCTGCATTTGGTAAGTCAACAGGCGTGTAGTGTGTGCTGTGTCATGTCACCATTTTAGTTGGTCTGGAACGTTGTGGTCATCATTTTAGTAGGATAAGTGTTCATGCTGTCTCGGAAGGATAAGTGTTCACTTTAGTTGAATGAGTTGTATTTTCCACATCGGGTCACCAGTTTAGGTGGATAGGTGCTATTCCATCTAATAACTCTGTTCAGAAGGCTGTAATGTTACTGTGGTAGTAACCCGGTAAAGAAATACATGGAACAAGATGATAACTTTAAATACGTTTATTGTGGTCACATGTATATACACACAAGCTGAATGGAAGTGGTTGATGTACATTTATTCATATTTCTACATGCATCTGCATGGGTTGTATGTTAGCTGCTAACCCTGGTGAGGAACTCACGAACAGCGATGTTAGAATCAGTGCTGTGTGTTGTGCTGAGTAGATGTTGTCAACGACGTTGGTGAGAGACATCATGGTGGCGATGAAGATGGAGCTTGCTGTAATGTGATCAGTGGTTAGACTTTAGAATGTCTGAAACCAACTGATGTTGAGATTAGAAAGGGTGAGCTTTTATAGCCGACGGGTGGCTCAAATGCAGTTTAGAAAAGACTGTCTCACATGACTTATTTGAAGGCTGCGATTGGTTGGGTTGCATATTGGTGCGCAAAAGAGTAAGAGACAAATTGCGCCAATACCAACCAATCGGAATGGTAGACACAACAGGGTCCAAAACAGTGCCCAAAGTTAGCTGTTACCTGCTATGTTCGTATGTCTGTTATATAATAGAGAGAGGAAGTTCACTAGAGTTTGCTACAACAGAAATATATTGGGAATTACTTCAAATAGTTATAAAACATTAATAAATAAAATACACTAGACTTCTTAATCAAGCTTGTATAAAAAGAACAACAGTATGAATTTATGTGAATATCAATGCTCAACTTTAGATAATTTTGATTTTTAGAATCAGAAACACATTCTCTAATAATATCCTGCTTGTATGTAGTAATAAATTTCAGTTGAAATATATTTGTTAACTCACATAATATCACAATTCATATATATTGATTTCAGATTTTGGCACAAAGCCAACAATTTCGGGGAAAGGGGCAAGTTGATTACATTGAAACCAGTTCTCAACAAGTAAATTTTTTATCAACTCTGAAAGGATGAAAGGCAAAGTCGTACTTGGCAAAATTAGAACTCAGAACATAAAGACAGACAAAAATGTATATGAAGCATTTAGTGTGGCATGGTAAAACCTGCCAGCTCACTGCCTTAACAATTCATATATATATTGAGATACCATCATTCATTATTAACAATACCATAATGTTTGCACATTTAACATATCAATTAAAAAAAAACAGTAAGTAAAAAGATGTATCAAATATGACTAGATAACAAAGATCAAATCTAATTATAGTTTTTACAAAAAAAATATGCTTTAATAAAGTCAGTCTTTACAGCATTATATTAGACAATTTTTAGTATTTGCATTATAAAGTTCTTTTGTGTTGATTTTGAGTCAGTCACATTTTCATTGATGTATAATGCATTAGTTTATCATGTAGCTCTTCACTTTTAATGAAATATTCTGCAGCCAATATTTGTAACTAGTATTGTTCTTGCAATATCAATTATTTTACAAGCAAATGGAAATTCAGATATATATGTTAAAATAGTGAGATATATCTGAATTACCATAGGACATTTAAATACTCCATTAAATGAGATAAATGTAAAATTTGGAAAGATACATTTGGAATTAAGAGATTCAGATGAGTGTGGGACATGCAATAATTATAAGTAGTGTTTTTTAATTGCTTTCTTTGGTAAATTATAATTATTAAATAAGTACACTAGTATTGTCCCATTTATAAGTAATCATATACTTTCAACTATCTTTAATTAATTGTCTTCAACTGAAATTACTATGGGTTCTCTCATCTATCAATTCATGATTATTGTGAACATTTTTGTCTTCTGTTGACTGGTGTAAACAATGTTTTGCACTTTCAAAATTTGGGTCAAGGTTAAGAGCATCTTGCATGTCTTTGATAGCTTCATCAAAGTAACCTGCAATTCAGAAAACTAGTTTAGTAGTAATAAATCAACAGTCAAAATAAACAAACAAACAAAATGAAAAAATATCTATATAGATTTACAAAATTTACGGCATACAAATAAATATCTAAATGCCATCAGTGATTTTTGAAACACACACATACATTACCTGTCTGTAATCATCTGTTACACTATTTTCCCTCTTTACTGCTCTTCTATCCTATTCTGTTGTCACATCTTTTTCTTAACCTCTCTCTTTTTCTTTCTCACTTTCCAGGTGGGCAAGCTATGTATTCACCTCTTCAGCAAGACACCTGCTCCTCTCCCTCTATCACAGTTTCTAATTCCTCTAGTCTATACCCTGTTCAATTGAGGGAGTCTTATCTTGTAGATACTTGGTAATCTCACCAGTGCTGGTGCCATGTAAAAAGCATCCAGTACATCTGTTAAGTGGCTGGCATTAGGAAGGACATCCAGCTGTAGAAACCATGCCAAAGCAGACACAGAACCTGGCAGAGCCCTGTGGTTTGTCTGTTCTTGTCAAAACATACAACCCATGCCAACAAGGAAAAAAGGATGTTAAATGGTGAAGATAAAGATATAAGTGTGTGTGTGTGTGTGTGTGTGTGTGTGTGTGTGTGTGTGTGTGTGTGTGTGTGTGTGTGTGTGTGTGTGTGTGTGTGTGTGTGTGTGTGTAAGTAATCATCATCTTTTAACATAAATTTTCCATGTTGGCATAGTTTGATGAGAGCTGTGTTTTAGCAAGGTTTTTACAGGTGGATGTCCTTCCTAATGCCAACCACTTTATAGTGTGTATTGGCTGCTTTTTTCTTGGTACCAGCACCAGTGGGGTCACATAGTAACATGTAAGGCAAGACAAGGTCTCCTCAAATGG
This sequence comes from Octopus bimaculoides, assembly GCF_001194135.2. Classification (NCBI taxonomy): domain Eukaryota; kingdom Metazoa; phylum Mollusca; class Cephalopoda; order Octopoda; family Octopodidae; genus Octopus; species Octopus bimaculoides. The sequence goes on from NC_068990.1 coordinate 50,086,686, forward strand.
CAGGATGTAGTATTGAGGGAGGTGACTTTGTGCCAGTTGATGAGAGGTTAAAAGAGTAATAGAGGGATAGAGATAGGTGTCCTGCTGCAGAAGAGTTGCAAGAACACACCAGTTGGAGAATAAGGGAGAGAGAGAGATAATAGTAGATATGCGTCAGGACATATCCTCAAGGCATAGTGGTAGGTGAATATAGGTGAAGTGGTACAGAAGTTTGGACTGGGAAAATCATCATAACTTAATGTCTGCTTTCCATGCTGGCATGGGTTGGATGGTTTGACAGGAGTTTGTTGTTACATGTGGGAGGGACACAATACTTCTAGCACTCAATTTTGCTGACATGTGGGGTGGGGGGTCTTCTCTAGAACTCATATCACCAAACATCTTGGTCCATTGTCATTTTGTCCATGAGCCCCAAAAGATCAGTCATCACTACTTCATTCCACATCTTCCTGGTTCTCCCTCTTCCACAGGTACCATCTACTTTCAGTGACAGGCATTTCTGTATACAGCTGTCTTTACTCATATGCATCACATGTCCAAATCAATACATTCTCCTCTCCTGCATGCCACATTTAAACCCTCCTTATGCTTAACTTTTCTCTCAACACAGTTGTGCTTTGTCGGTCATGCACACTTATGTTGCAAATCCAAGGGAGCATACTATCTTCATCCTTCTCCAGTCAGAGCCCATGTCACACTACCATGTAATATAACCATTCTCACACAAGCATCATATAATCTACCCTTCACTCTGAGAGAGAGTCCTTTTGTTGCTGACAGAGGTAGTAGCTCTCTGAATTTCATCCATCCTATTCTTATTCTAGAAACAACACTTTCAGAGCAGCCACCACTATTATTAAATAATAGAAACTATCTACTACTTCAAGGGAACATCGTGTCTTAGTGCTTATTGTTCCTGAGCATCTGCCACACATGAAAGTGACTTTATCTGTTAACCTAACTGCAATTCCACTGCATCTCTTATGTGTCCAAAGCTTACACTTGGTGCACTTTCCTACATATTGGGCAAGGCCATTTACCATTTATCTGCTTTCTCACTAACAATAACTTTAGTCTTTGCTAAGTTAACTTTAAGGCCCTTTGATTCCAGGTTTTGCTTCCAAACCTGGAACTTCTCCAATTCTGCTACAGATTCTGCAAACTATGGTGAATGAGAGTGGATTAAGAACTGATTCCAGGTGAACCCCAACTTGTACACTAAATTCATCATCGAAAGAGAAAATGGAAGTTAAGTTTTTAATCTTTGTCTTATTTTATTTTATTGTGTCTGGGGAGAGTCATTCTCTTTTAGTGCCTTATTATTTTATTTTATTTTAATGTAATGCCATTTAATCTCTCTCTCTCTCTCCCATTCTGCATCCTTGCCCAGTTGATTTCTCATCTGTTTATTTGTTATTATGTAGCTTAGATCAGTACGAATTCTTCTATGTTATATGTTAGCAGGTAGATTAGAACAGTATGGTTTTTTTATATGCTCCTAAGTTTATATGATGATATATAGTTTGAAAAGTTAATTTATGATATTATGTGGCTTAGGGTGTATTAATGATAATAATTACAATAAAATGTTGAATAAAATCATAATTAACTGATCCTCCTGTATTTTCTTTTACTCAAAACCAGGAACTTTTCAGCACCCACCCGTATGTTATACACACACACACACACACACACACACATATTTTTATATATAAGAACACAAATGAGTCAAAGGTTCACTACAGCTGTTTCAGAAACATCTTTTTTATTGACGAATAGTTCAATTACAACAATTATACCATGTAATAGCTGTTTAAAAGTTTAGCTTAGAGAAAAAAATACAAGGTGTGGATTGACCCTCTCAATCCACATCTTGTGGTCTTTATTACTCAAAATGCAGTACAGCAAATGGTAGAATACTTCTAATATCATAAAATACAAGCAAAATAGGTACTGCAGCAGTTGGTATCTGATTTGAAGGGGAGAAGAGTGGAAGTCAGCTCTGAACTGCTGGAAGCATTTGAAGCCAATGAAGACTTGCTCATTTGTTTCTTTCTGATCTGATGACAGACAAAACATGATTTATCTTTAAGCATGGAATGGAATCACACCTCTTCTCCAAGACCTCAAATGTTCAAGAGCCAGTAAACAGAATAAGTCAGGGCGAGAGTTTTTTGGGATAAGAAAGGATTTATTCACTTTGATTTTCTGGAACATGGCTATACAGTGACCCATGGACAGTACACTGAAACACTCAAAAAGCTTACAGAAACCATTAAGTAAAAGAGACCAAATAATCTGAAAATGATCCACATTCACCATGGTAATGTGCAAACACACATCTTTGACAAAAGTCAGGCAATCAGCAAACTGAAGTTGTCTGTTGTCCTCCATCATACAACCTAGATCTGGCATCTTCAATGTCCACTTGTTTGGTCCAAAGAAAGATAGTGTTCAAGGAACAATGCTTTAATGACACAGATGAGGTGAAAGTGGTTATTGAGAAGTAGGTACAGCAGTGTACACCTGAATTTTTTCAAGAAAGATTTGAGAGTTGGATTCAGTAGTGGCACAAATATATTGCCAGTGATGAATATCATATTGTGTAGTATCTTTGTATAGAGGAAAAATTACTCTCCCAACATGTGTAATTTGAATGACTTAAGTTTGTTAATATAAATGTTATGCCCATGTTTTGCACATTACTTTCAGTATAACCATTGTGTATATATATGTGTGTGTGTATTAACCATCATCATCGTTTTACGTCCGTTTTCCATGCTGACATAGGTTGGATGGTTTGACTGGGATCTGGGAAGCCAGGAGGCTGCACCAGGCCCCAATCTGATCTGGCAGTGTTTCTACAGCTGGATGCCCTTCCTAATGCCAACCACTCTAAGAGTGTAGTAGGTGCTTTCTACATGCCACCGGCATAGAAGCCAGTCAAAGCTGCGCTGGTATCGGCCATGTTTGGATGGTACTTTTTATGTGCTACCGGTACAGCGGTCACAACTACAATTTCCATTTGATTTGATTTTGATATTGCCGTTGATGATGTACTTGACTCAATAGGTCTCCTCAAGCACACATACACACATATATAGGGGCAGGCATAGCACCTTAAGCAAGTGTCTTCTATTATAATTCTGGGCTGACTAAAGCCTTGTCAGTGGATTTGGTAGACAGAAAATGAAAGAAGTCTGTCATATATATGTAGTTGTTTATGTCTCTTTATTTTGACCTCACATCGTAAGTGAATGTAATTCATTTTCAATATTGGGAAACATGTCTGGCCATAGCTAAGTATATACCTAGCTGGTGACAGGAAGGGTGCCCAAATATAGAAAATGGAAAAACAATGTATATTGATATATATCATCATCATCATCATCGTTTAACGTCTGCTTTCCATGCTAGCATGGGTTGGACGATTTGACTGATGACTGGCAAACCAGAAGGTTGCACCAGGCTCAAATCTGATCTGGCAGAGTTTCTACAGCTGGATGCCCTTCCTAACACCAACCACTCCGAGAGTGTAGTGGGTGCTTTTACATGCCACTGCCACGAGGGCCAGTCACACGGTACTGGCAACGGCCACGCTCAAAAAGGTGTTTTTTACATGCCACCTGCATGGGAGCCAGTCCAGTGGCACTGGCAATGACCTCGCTCGAATGATTTTCTAACATGCCTTCAGCACAAGTGCTAGAAGGCGACGCTGTTAACGATTACACTGAAATGGTGCTATTTACGGGCCACTAGCACGGAAGCCAGACAGCTGCTCTGGCAATGAATACGCTCGGACAGTGCTGTTAGTGCTCCACTGGCGCAGGTGCCAGTCATCGAGTATGGTTCAATTATAATTTCGATTTCACTTGCCCCAACAGGTCTTCGCAAGCAGAGTTTAGTGTCCAATGAAGGAGAGGTTGGCATGAGTGCCAGTCGTCGGATTCGGTTCAATTTCGATTTCAGATTTCAAATTTCAAATTCCAAATTTACTTGCCTCAACAGGTCTTCGCAAGCATACTGGCTTCATTCCTTGTGAGCTTACGCATGTCCTCAGCAGTCACGGCCCATGTTTCACTGTCATGTAGCATGGCTGTTCATACACATGCGTCATACAGTCTGCCTTTTACTCTGAGTGAGAGGCCCTTTGTCACCAGCAGAGGTAAGAGCTCTCTAAACTTGGCCCGGGCTATTCTTATTCTAGCAGCTACACTTTAAATGCACCCTCCCCACTACAAACTTGGTCACCTCGGTAGCAGAAGCTATCAACTACGTCTAGTTTTTCTCCCTGGAGTGTGGCAAAGGTTGTTTTCTGCACATTTTCAGTGTTTATTGCTCCTGAACATCTGCCACATAAAAAAACTAACTTCCTAGTTAACCTTCTTTTGATATTACTACACCTCTTATATGTCCATAGTTTACACTGGGTACATCTTATAGAGTTTCTACTTACGCCTTTTCTACAGATTGAGCAGGGCCATCTACCTGAAGGGGTTTGTGTTTTGTTTACCTTCCTACTTATTAGGACTATGGTTTTAGCTAGGTTGACTCTAAGGCCTTTCGATTCTAGTCCTTGCTTCCACACCTGAAACTTCTCTAGTTCTGATTGTGTGTATGCTTGTGTTATTCTAAGGCTGTGGTGGATATGTCATTTGTTGTAGATGCATTCAAAAGGGGTCTGTATTTTGTAATAAAGAGAGTCTCTTTACCAATTTGTTGGCTACAGGTTGTATCGTCCTTGAATTGGTAGAGGGGAAAAATTCTGAAGCTTGGATTTTTGTTATTGGCGCAAATGTCGATGTGTTGACTGAATGCTATTTTTCTGTTTTGGGGAATTTTGATCTGGGATCCATGTAGAGCCATCCTTTGATGTAGACTGTTTTTTGTTTGGCCAATGTATTGCTCTTGACACCCAGAGCAGGTTAGTGCATATATCAGGTTCTCCAAAGCAAATGTGAAGTTGCTTTTCACTGTGAAACGTTCCAGTTTGAAGGAGAACTCTGATCCCTCAATTAAATTGACGCATATCCCAACACAGAAGTTGTCAGTAAAAAAATACGGAAGACCCAACTGTGGGATATGTGCCAATTTAATTGAGGGAACAGAGTTCTCCTTCAAACAAGGACAATGTCTCACAGTGAAAAGCAGCTTCACATGTGCTTTGGAGAACCTGATTTACAGGGTGAGGAAGCAACTGGACTAGATTAGAAATCTCCATTTCAAAAGCTGTGTTACTGCTTGCATCTTTGATTTGTTCTGCATAAAAAGTATACCACTCTGTAGGATTTGATGAGAAATATTTTGGGGATTTTGGTTCATTCAAAAATTCCACCGATAAGTACAAAAATAATCAAGTTTATGGTTATTTTTCATTTTATTTTCTTGATATAGTATCACACAATACAATACTATTACATTTTTACTTTATCCTTACTTGCATGGATAGATTGGTCTATTATTAAAGCTGAATTACTTTTATTCCATTGCTACTTAGACATCTTAATTCAGCAGTCATAGAAATAAATGCCTCTCGATTTCTTAAAAAAAATTACAATGGTTTACTACTTCTTTGAACATCAATTTTTCAATGAGCTATATTTCTTCATTTCGTTATCTTTTCACTTTTTAGTTAACACTTCATCCTATGTAAACCAACACGTTTTTGTTAGTTGTTAAGCTTATTAACTTAAGGCCTTATTTTTCATGCATTTTTAGTATCGTTAGTGGCCCCCATCATGCCATGCCGTCTATATCGCCTTTTCAATGGTTGCGTCATTTCAAATGCAATTGTAAGCTATGTGTTTTTAGTTTGATGAAGACTGTTCACCCGTATTTAACATTTTTTTCCTTTCTCGGTCACGGTCACCTTAAAAATCACACGCCGTCCTCTCAATGCTGCACAACTCTCTCTTCTTATTGAACACCGGTTGTCTATGTGCCACCCTCCCGTTAGTCCGAGTAAGTTTTCTATTAAATTTTCCTTTCCCATTTTTCCAAACCATTCAGTTTGCATTTTGTCTTTTAGGATTGGAAAAAACGGGAGTGGGTGATGTCAAAAGGACTGGCATGTGCAACCTGATCACTTCTGCCAGTCAAACTCCTGACTCATGCATTCACGTCGCGACACTGATTCTGCAAAATTGAGTTGTGTGTGAGTGATCGCTTTTTGAGAGACTGTATTATCCATTTGCATAGTATTTTTCCAATTAATTTTTTAATAAACTTTTCATTATTAAAAAAAACTTTTTAGGTTTTTAAAATGAGTCAGTTCAAGAACAGAACCCGAATGAAATTGCGTCAAAAAGCTAGTATATATATATAAACCTATTTAGATTAGTTAAATGACAAATTTTTTTAGAGTGATTAATCTTGAAATTCAAAGCTCAGTTGAACAAAATTAGCTCCAAAACAGCTTGCAGAAAGATTTTCATTTTATAAAGAAACACCAGTCAGATAACTGAAGAAATAATATATCTTCAGATTTTGTAACAATGATAAAAAAAACAACAAAATGTGCAATAAACTCACCAAGCCTGTAATGAATAAGTCCTCGGTTATAATAGGTTACTGGAAGTTGAGTATGATCTAAACCTTTTGTATAATCACTAACAGCTTCAGGAAAGTCAACATTCAAATATCGAAGATGACCACGATTGTTGTATGCCAGAGCAATCTGTTCTTGTCTACAATGGAAATGAATGACAATTCCTTACATGGAAATTATGTCAGGCAAAGGGAAATGGGAAGTTGTATCAATCATGTATTTCTGAAGAGCATTAATGAAAGTTCTAACTAGAAATCAAATTACAGTTGCAAAATGAATCAATTCAAGAAAAAAAAACTTACCGAAAAATTCAGAGCTTCGCACAGGAGTAGAAAATAATACAATAATATTATATTTAAAAGATATGAAATAAAAAGAAAAAATTACTTTTGAAGTAGAGAAAAATAATATTTCTAATTAATTCTAAATATCCTTTATCTAGGTACAGACAAGGGTGTGTGGTTAAGAAGTATGTTTTGTAATTCCATGGGTTCAGGTTCAGTCCCACTGCATGGCATCTTGGGTAAGTATCTTTTACTGTTACTCCAGGCTGACTAATATCTTGTGAATGAATTTGACATGAGTATGTGGATGCCCATCATATATAGATGACATCTTCATCATCATTTAATATCCACCTTCAATGCTGCCATGAGTGAGATGGTTTGACAGGATCTGCCAAGTCAGAAGACTGCACTTACACGTGTGTGCAGGGAAGTTGTGATTGTCTCTCACCATTTGACAACCAGTGTTTATTTCCCCTGCCCTAACATAGCTGTTTGGCAAAGGAGACAGATAAAGTAAGTACTGGGGTCAATCGATGGCCTAATGCCTCCAAGGCAGTGCTGTAGCATGGCTGCAGTCCAATGAGTTACACAAAGAAGAATAAAAGAATCAATGTTTTTTTTTGTTAATCCTTGTTTTACTAACCTGCATGAAACTTCTCCTGAACCTATGACATAAAATTTTAATTTTTTTTAAGTTTTCATGTTTAAATTAGAACCTTCAGTCAGTTTTACATAAGAACTTTTTGATAAATTCCAAACAGATTAGAAATAGGAAAATCAGTTGCTTTACAAAACTCTTCAAAATTCCCAATTATTTTCAAAATTAACCGAAATACACAATAGAAATATGGCAACAAAAGGGATACTATTTTTTAAATTTATTTATTACTTTTAATAGAAAGATGGTGAACTGGCAGAGTCATTAAAGCAGGCATGGGCAACCTACTGCCCATGGGCCAGATGTGGCCCACGAAGCTTTTTTTCTGGCCCGTGGAGACTCATAGTAGCATGGCCGTGAAGTGGTTAATTTTCTAATCTGGCTGACTAGTAGAGTAAATAGGCAAAAATGAAACAAGCTTTCATGGAATGCAATTTAACAAAAATTCTAGGAAAGGTGAATGGACTAAATTCGTAGAATCAAAATAGAGAAAGTGAAACTCATGTTTCCCTGAAAAAGAGACAGGAAACATCAGTAATAAAATAAAACTAATCTTAAGCCCTACTAATCAGTGAGTAGCTAACTTTCAATCCGTAAGGTTCTCTCTTCTTGACACTAACGAATAATCAACATGTCATTCACGCACTCACTCAAATTCTCTCAAAACCAAGAACCAGTTTAGTGAACGACCAAGCTACTAACTCAAGACATTCCAAGCCTTTTAATTTGCTAATATGCAAAGGCCAGAAATAACTCAACTCAAATGCATTTATCCAAATAATTGAATATCAAGAATATCAGCTATACACAACATACTGCTTTATTCTTATTCCTCTGATCAAGTATGTATTTTCCTTATATAAAGTTTATATTTCACACTCCAATTTAGGCTCTGTTATTTATCACTACAATCTATATTTTTTCCTCGAATTATCCAACCCTTGAATGTCATCATCAAAAAAGAGAAAAGTGGATAACGAATCCCGAGTGTTTCAAGAAAAGTGGACCAATGATTATTTTTTCATACAAATCTAAGACAAACCAGTGTGTTTACTCTGCTCAGAATCAGTTTCTGTCATTAAAGAATATAATGTAAAAAGACACTACATCTCCAAACGCTCATCTCATTACTTAAGTTTTCAAGGTCAACGTAGGAAAGAAAAAGTTGAAAATTTAATAAAAGATTTGAAAGAGCAGCAGACAATTTTTTTCAAGAGACGTGAAGATACTGAACATATTATTCATGCTAGTTATATCATTAGCGAGAAAATTGCAAAACATTCGAAAAATTATTCCAATGGTGAATTTGTAAAAGAATACCTACAAGCAGTAGCTGAAATTTTTTGTTCAGGTCAAAAAAAAAAAAAAAAAAGAAATTGATATTATTAGTTTGTCTCGTAGAACTGTAACAAGACAGATTGATGAACTTGCAACTAATGTAGAATCAGGCTTGAAAAGACTTTCTTCGCATTTTAAATATTTTTCCTTAGCTAGTGATGAGAGCACTGAAGTATCAAATACAGCCCAACTTGCAGTTTTTGTACATGGAATTGATCAAGATTTAAATATCACAGAAGAAATGCTTGGTCTTTGAGGAATGAATGATACCACCAGTGGGAAGGATATTTTTCAAGAATTGAAAATGTTAATGGCCAGATTTAATCTACATTTCAAAAACCTTCATGGTTTATCAACAGATGGTGATCCTGCTATGGTTGGCAGTAAAGCAGACTTAGTTTCTAAAATCAGATCAGATTGGCTTCTACGAATATAGAAACAAAAGATTTATCCATTTTTCATTGCATAATTCACCAGGAGAATTTGTGCGCCAAGTCACTCAACATGTCATGTCCAAGGTTGTTTCGAGTATAAATTTTATAAAATCTCAAGCTTTGAACCACTGCCAGTTTAAATAATTTCTTGAGGATATTGAGGCAGAATATGGAGATTTGGTTTACTATTGTGAGGTGCAATGGGTGAGCAAAGGGAAAATGTCAAAATGATTTTATAATCTGAGGAGTGAAATTTTTACATTCATGGAAATGAAAGGAAAGTCTATGCCTGAATCGAGTGATGATGGCTGGATATGTGATCTTGCTTTTCTTGTTGACTTTACTCTTTTCTCTTTTACTTGTTTCAGTCATTTGACTGCAGCCATGCTGGAGCACCGCCTTTAGTTGAGCAAATTGACCCTAGGACTTATTCTTTGTAAGCCTAGTACTTATTCTATCGGTCTCTTTTGCCGAACCGCTAAGTTATGGGGATGTAAACACACCAGCATCAGTTGTCAAGCGGTGTTTTGTGTGTGTGTGTGGGGGGGCAAACACAGACACAAACATATACACACACACATATATACGACGGGCTTCTTTCAGTTTCCGTCTACCAAATCCACTCACAAGGCTTTGGTCGTCCCGAGGTGCCACGCAGTGACACTTTGATCTTAATGACCTTAATTTGAAATTGCAAGGAGATGGCCAATTCATTCATCAGTCATACAGTCATATCAAAACAAAATGT
>NC_068990.1:50097531-50098889 GCF_001194135.2 Octopus bimaculoides
CATATACACACACACATATATACGACGGGCTTCTTTCAGTTTCCGTCTACCAAATCCACTCACAAGGCTTTGGTCGGCCCGAGGCTATAGTAGAAGACACTTGCCCAAGGTGCCACGCTGTGGGACTGAACCTGGAACCATGTGGCTGGTAAGCAAGCTACTTACCACACAGCCACTCTTACGCCTATGAGAATGAATAAATTATTTTATTGATTCAACTACATTTATTTTATATTAATAAATTTTGTTCTTACCCTTATTTTAATATCCTTATTATATTATAAAGTAAATACTTGTATAAGCACTTGTATACATATTTTGTAAGTCTATAATTAGGGCTCTGGCCTACGACTTTGGTGAGAAAACTTAATCTGGCCCGCACATGGAAAAAGTTGCTCATGCCTGATATATATACGCATATGTATGTATACATATATTTATATGTATATTTGTTGGCAATGTTATGAAAACTTGGAATCTATTATGGCCCAAAATATCCTATATAGTATGTTTCTATTTATTAAATTAGATTAGTAGAATTATAGCAGTTAGTTGAATTATACAGTATGTTGTGGACCATGCATTTGTATACTATGCCAAACCTTCTGCATCGGGCTTGCAATAGGCATTGGGCTTGCAATAGGCATTCGGCTATAGATTGGCAGTTTCAGCTATCTGTCCTATGTGGGTTATTAGTGGTAAGGGAAGTTGCAGTACTATTTATGGAGAAATTAAAATTAAGGGTGTTATTAGCAGATTGGCTCATATTTATCACTTCAATATGAACACATCATTCAAAATACTGTCGGATATACCTGGGATTTTAATTAAGGACCTGTACCTTCATGGAAGTACTGACCAACATCATATCCCCTGGAAAAAAATGAGTTGTGAACATTATTCTCTCACCTGTATTCTACCTTTACTCTTTATTCTTCTATTTTATTCCTTATAAACTGTGAATATATTTTGTTCCTTGTAAACTAAATTTTCCCTGTTTAAAATATTCATACCTTGTCTCTGATGATGGAATAGCCTCAGAAATGGCTATAAACTTCAAATTCACCTTACCCTAATTAACTTATTCTAAATGACTTGAGATACTCCTAATTTGGTTTTGCTTCTTCCTCCAATATAATATATACCTGCCATAACTGAACCCTAGATCCAGCCTCAGTTGTGAACTTGGAACCTAACAGACAACTAACTATAGCGATTCATTTATACCAGTGATGCCCAACGTGGTCCCCAAAGAAGTCATAGCCATAAAAAAATTGAAGCCATTTCAGATCTACACAATATTGTTCGATAATAAAGACACTGTTAGTTAATAATAATTTATATGAAGACAGAATAAT
>NC_068990.1:50099126-50109095 GCF_001194135.2 Octopus bimaculoides
AGCAGTTATAATACATCAATGACAACAGCAAGCTAGTTTCACAGCGGCAGTGGAGGGAGCAAAATCTGAGATTTTTGAGTTGATCCCAATAGTCAAGGCTTATCATGTCATCCTCCGCAGACCTCCGCCAAGCAGCTCATTTTAAGATAGATATGTGAGTAAAATTACTAATAGAGAAACGAAAATAAACTTTGGAAACAGCAATGCAACCATAGGTTAAGTGGAAACGATGAAGTGTTTTCAAAGGAGATAATCAAAGAACGTAACATTGTAATACTTCATGTAAAGTAAATATAACAAATGAAAAAGCCTTGAAGAATTCATAAAAATTCATGGATCACTACCAAAATTTCATTATCTGTTCCTTGTGTCATTACCAACTTTTCCTGCAAGTTTCATCAAATACCGTTCACAACTTTTGAGTTATTTTGCACACAGACGGACAAACCAACGCCGATGAAAACATAACCTCCTTCCTTGGCAGAGGTAATAATTATTCCATAAGAATCAATAATGTATAATATATAATCAATAATATATTACAATCAAGAATTACATAATTTAAATTTTACAATCACAACAGTTTCATAATAAATTTGATATTTTTAATAGATCACTACACAATATTGTTTAATAATAAATTTGATAGAAAATACAGCCAATCAAACTACCCGACTTTGTAAAGAAGATAAAATATTGAAAAAGCGAAGGCACTCAAACCAAGTTACTTGATCTCTGAAATTATTGCCAAGGTTGCAACGCCTCAGATTTATGGTAAAAAACTTGTCAAGCCTGCTATGATAGCTTGTGCAAATGAGGTTCTGGGAAAAGATGCTGCATCTACTCAGAGTACAATTCCAAGAAGACAGAATGAAATGTCTAATTTTGTTGAGAAGATTGTGGAAATTCTCCAAAAGATGAATTTTTCTCTCCAGGTTGATGATAGCACAATTCATAACCAAGCTATCCTTCTGGTCTATGTCAAATTCATCCATGAAGATGATATAAGGGAAGAAATGTTATTCATTAAAAGTTTGTCTGAAACTACTAATAGAGAAGATATATTCAATGAAGTAATGCAATATTTTAATGATAAAAATATTCCATTGACTAATTTGATCAACATTGCATCAGATGGAGTTGCAGCCATGACTGGAAAAGTGAAAGGCTTTGTTTCTAGAATGAAATCAGTTGCTCCTCACATTTTTTAATATACATTGCATTATCCACAGACAGCATTTGGTTGCTAAGAAAATTGGAGGACACATGGAAGAAGCACTCAACACTGCCATACATGCAATTAACTTTGTCAAATCAAACTCAGTGAATAATAGATTTTTTATGCAATTCTGTGAAGATGAAGATTTAAAAACCCTATTGCTTCACACAGAAGATGGTTGTCAAAAGGCCTGAGCCTTGGAAGACTAGTGACTTTGTGGGAACCATTAATCAACTTTCTCATGTTCAAGAGTTAGATGACTCTCTACAACTCCAAGAAGCAAGCTGATACAGCTAAGAAAATTTTGGAAAGACTTTCTGAGTTTAAATCAAAAATATTCTACTTGAGTGATATCTTTAAAACAGTGAATCTGCTTAACTTAGAGCTGCAAGGTAGAAAATGATTTGGTCACCTGGTCTCAAATGATAGAAGGGTATATGGGGAAATTAAAATTTTAGAAAAAACAGTTTGAAAAAAAAAATTGGCATCATTTCAAAATCTCAACACCACAGTTCCTACATCAGAATGCATTACCCATCTTGAAGGTCTTCATGTAGACTTTGAGAGAAGATACAAAGATGGATTATCCCACTCTTGTTTGTAGACCTAGAAAATTATGAGCCAGATGAAAATTTTGAGTTGGCTGAAATGTTGTTGGATTTGAAAGAGAATATGAAACTTAGAAGAATTGCAAAAGGTGTCTTTGCCTACATATTGATAAAGGAATCACACCCAAATATTTTTCGATATGTAGAGGCAAGCATCATACTTTCCCTACCACATGGACGGTGGAATCTGCATTTTCAACTGTTGTAGATATTTTAAGTAGAAAAATAAATAAATTAGATGTCAACAGCAGAGGAACTATCAGACTAAGACTAAATGAGTTCATTAAAATTAATTATATCTTGTTAGAAAAATCAATATCAGGCTAGTCACTAGCTGAATGGACTAAAAATGAACGATTTTATGAAAAATGATTTTGATATCTTGTGTTTATCTTTGTTTACTAAAATAAATTTTAAAGTATAAATAGACTATTTTGCCTTTTCATTAAGTATCTTAGTGTGAAGATAAGTGGTCCCTAGAAATTTTTTCAAGTAAAAAAATGGTCCCTGAGCTGAAAAAGATTGGGAACCACTGGTTTACACCACAAGTGAACTAAACCCCTCATATTCTATACTAGCATGGATAGTATATATATATATATATATATATACACACACACATACATATATAAACTTTTTATTTTCATATATATCTATATATTTGTTTTACATTCCTTTTCATACCTATGTATATATCTATTTTTATATATTTTTTCATCCCTTTATATATACTTTTTATGTATTGTATATTCTTGCTTGTCTTTGAACCACTCAGCATCACTATAAAGTGTTTTTGCAATGCAGTACAAATTGCATATGACTTACTTTCTGCACAGGCCTTTCTAACATAATTGTTAACACTTATCTTCATTGCTATGTCTTATTTTCCTTTTATGCTCTTTTGTAATTTTGCATGTCCTTTTGTCTTATGGTGTCACAAGAGCTGTGGCGTTGAGGCTAGACCTCATGGGTTGGAGGTACCAAGTCATCAACTCATACACAGCTGGCCTTTCGGTAGATGTAAATTCACTTCCTCAGCAACTGAAGGTAATGGTGGAATTTGGTTTCTCTATTTGGTGTCTTTTTTAGGGACAGCATTGCCCACCAAAGTATTTGAAAGTGTTTAGAAAAGGTAACCCCAAAATTGCTCACCTCATGAAAATCTGGTCAGTTGAGTGCAGCTGGCAGGTGTGCATATAGCACCGAAACAATAGAATTAGTAATGCCAATCAATTGGCCTTAAGATTTTTTGTAGGCTGATAATGCAGGAGCTTGTCCTGAGCATAAAACAGTTATTCTTGCTAAAGAACTATGAAAAAATTCTGTAGATATTGCAGCACTTAGAAAGCTGCTTATTGGGAGATGGTCAAGTTACTACTAGGTACAAGGTATTCTAGAAGGGAAACGAGGACAATATATGGAAGCAAGTGTAGGCTTTGACTTTAAAAAATGAGATAGTGTCAAAGTCAAGCAACTTACGAGGGATGTTTATTAAAGATTTCCACTAACCCATTTCTTAAGGACTGGAATAAATGAAATTTGGCATAATCATTAGTCATTTTTTACATAGCTTCCACCAATGGTGATACACTTCTCCCATTGCTTTACACAGCTGTAAAGATCTTGTCTGTAGCAGTCGGTAGGTTGCGCCTGGAGCCAAAACTTTACCTTGGAAAGAAATTCATCATCATCCAAAAAGTGCTTCCTCTTCAAAAAAGACTTCATGGTTGGAAAGAGATGGAAGTCAGGAGAATGTGGAAGGATTTCATAGCGGCAGGAGTATGCTTTCATCTGGGCAACCTGTGCATTGTGAACTGGGATGCGGTGTTGGAGGCGGCGGACTCCATCGGTCAGCATCCCACACCCCTGTTTTGATGGTGTCCTGCAATTTCTGCAGCAGAGAAGCATAATATGCCCTATTAATTGTGGTGCTCTTTGCCAGAAAATCCATCATCACTACTCCATGCTAGTCCCAAAAGACTGTGAGCATCAACTTGTCTATTGAGGGTTGGACACGAGCCTTCTTTGGAGGTGGTGAGTTATCAGGTTTCCATTGCTTTGACTGGACATTAGTCTCAGGATCATAGTAATGGGCCCATATCTTATCCTGTGTGATAAGGCAGTTGAAAATGTTCTCAATTTCTTCGCTCATTGCCAAAAGAGCTTGGTGGCAATTGACTCTTTCCTGCTTCTGAAAAGGTGTAAGCATGGGGGGGGGGGGGTGTCATGAATGATTTTTTTCTACAGACCCTACACTTATCTTCACTTCTTGGGCTAGTTGCTAAATAGTTATGTGAGGATCCTCCGAAATGGCAGCTTCCACTTTATGTATGGTGTTGTCATGAATGGTCGAATATGGTTATTCAGGAATAGGAGCAGTTTCCACCGATGTCTGACCACATCTGAACTGGTGACACCAGTGCTTGACTATGTCGTATGATGGTGTATGACCTTTCAAGTATGACCTGATCATTGATTGGTATTCAACTGCTTCCATCATAACACCCTGGTCCACTACAGCAGCTGTAAAAGACAAATGACTCCCAGTGCAATTTACAATGTGACATGTATGACACCTGTACAAGTTCTGTTTCCTGCAATAACCAGAAGTCAGGGGGAATCTTTAATGAACACCCCTTGTGTGCACTAACTCTAGATAGCAGTGAAGAAGCAAATCTTGAATTCTATAAAGCTTTAAAAGAGTATTTGTGTGGTATAAACAATTTTGCTTGGTGACTTTAATGCTAGAGTTGGCACTGACTGGAACACAGAGATGTCTTGGAAGGCATGGGGTTGGGAAAATGAATAGTAATGGTTTGTTGCTCCTTCAACTTTGCATAGAGGTGTACTTATTTATACCAAGTACCCAGTTTAAATGTAAAGAATGTAATTGTTAGGTAAAGAGATCTAAAAGATGTACTTAATGTGCATTCCTTAAAGAGGGGGGACTATTATTAAGATCATGCACTTGTTAGAGCAAAAGAAAAAAAACTAACATGACAAAATATCCTACGCAGACGGTCTTACAATAAAACCCTACCAAAACATGTTAATGTAGGAAAGCTTAAATACTCTGATATGCAGAAAGTTTCGAGGAACATTTCATCAATTCAGGATTCATCTTTATGGGGTAAACTACAAAACAAGTTATATATCTCTTCTGAATTCCTTGGTTTTCAAAAAGCTAATAATCAGGATTGGTTTGATGAAAATAAGAGAACTCTGCTATTTCAGCAAAGTCTGTGCTCAGAAAATCACTCCTTCAGGATAATTTATCCTCTATTAGATGCAAAAAGATACAAAATGAGCTAATATGAGTAATAGCTGAGATACAAAGAGCAATAAGAACTATGAAAGAAAATTGATGGAGGGATTTGTGAAGAGATATTCAATCAGCTGCTGACTGACATGATGTTAAAAAGTTTTATGCTCTCATAAAAGGAATATATGGTCCTAAAGTGGCAAGAATTACACCTCTACATGCAAGCAATGACGAAAGACTACATCAATGGATGTTATTGTAAAATGATGAAAGGAGTATTTTTCTCAATTTTTTAAAAATTTAAAATTCTAATATCAAGGATAACATTTCCAATCTTCAGCAAATGCCAGTCATTTATAAATTCAACAATATTCCTTCTATTGAAGAGGTTCAAATCTTGATTAATAGACCTAATCTTGGAAAAACACCAGGAATAGATGGAATCACAGACATTTTCTGGTATGGAGGTTACCATATGGCAAAATTAATGTGTAAAATAATTTGTGATGTGTGAAAGATAGGAACAGTACCAAAAGCCTGGCATGATGGTATTATAATCCCCATTTGTAAGGAAAAACGTGCACAAGATATGGATATTCTTTGCATGATTAAACAAGATTTCAGTGAATGCTCTCCCAGAATCTCAATGTGGCTTTAGATCAAATAGGGGCACCATGGATATGATCTTCTCTGCATGTCAGGTGCAAGACATCATTTAACATCCGTTTTCCATGCTGGCATGGGATGGTTTGACAGGAACTGGCTAGGCTTCATGTCAGTTTTGGCATGGTTTCTACAGCTGGATGCCCTTACGAATGCCAACCGCTTTACAGCATGTACTGGATGCTTTTATGCAGCACCAGCACCCACAAGTCCTCAAGATTAAAAACGCTCAGCTGGAGAGAGATGCAGGAACATGCCTGTATGCAAGGACAACCACACTTTTACTTAGGTTGATGTCTTCTCAAGCACAGTAAACTGCCAGGAGTCTCAGTCCCATCATCCCCTCTGTGAAACCAAATATCTGAACATCCTTTCTCACCACTTTGTCCCATGTCTACCCCTTCTATATTCCCTCCACAATTACATGTCTGTACAAGTGCAGTCTTCTCTCTTTCACACATCTGATGCCTTGTATACCCAGTTCTTCTCTCAAATCACTTACACTCTATTGTATATGCACACTGACATTACCCATCCAGCAGAGCATACTGGTTTCATTTCTTTCAAGTCTTTGCATATCTTCAGTAGTTACAGCCCATGTCTCACCGCCGGGTTTCATTTCTTTCAAGCTATTGCATATCCTCAGTATTCTCAGCCCATGACTCAGTCATGTAGCACACTTGTTTGAATTGGATTTAATCCAGGTCTTTGTTGATTTAACAAAGGCCTTTGACAGTGACTATAGGCAGGCATTATGGGTGTGTAGGTGGGGAAGGAGGATGTAAGCTTGGCTGCCCATTACATTTAATAAGATCTTTTCATGGTAATATGAATGCATTTGTTAATGTTGGATGAGTTTTTTTCGGCATCTTTTAAAGTGGAAAATGGGGTGAAGCAAGGAGATATTCTTGGACCAACATTATTTTCTCTAGTTGTGGTTGTAAAGGCATTCAAAAGTTGTTGGGACAAGAGTATATATTTATTATAGAAGCACTAATAAATTACTTAATTTGGGAAAGTTGTCAGCAAAAACAAAGACATTTACTTGTAATGCAGGTGACTGTAACTTGGTAACCCATTCAGGAACCTGCATCACTTAATACTTTAACTTGATGAATCCTCTATGGTCTTTGGGCTAACATTAGGTTTAAATAAAACTTGTTTCAACCTGCTTCCAACTCATTATAAACCTGTTCATATTCTCCTAGTTGTTGGAACCCTTCACCTGCTTGTAATGCACCCACCTATTCTCACCCCCTCCACCAGAAACTCCCTTAGTCACAGTCTCTCACACACATTACTATAATACAAGTGCCATAGCTTGTACGCTGTGCATCAAAATGCGACTGAAGAGTACCGATCAATTAATTAACTAATCAGTTTTTATTTATCTTTGTATTAATAATGCTTGTACAGCACATTCACTTCTGGCAGATGCAGCAAGTGTAAAATGAATGAATGATGGTAGAATAAACGTGAACACAGCTGATATGGTGTCTGCTGGCAATGCTTGTTGAAACCTTTTCAGATGCTGAACACCACTCCGCTTCTCCCTGTTGCCTCCACTTTCACAACCTTAGAGTTGGCACTGTCATTATAGGCAGATAGAAACGTAGGTCTAGTGAGATTTTTGAAATGCTTGTCAGTAGGAGTTGCATTCAAGAAGATGGAAGGGAGCTTCAGCCAGGTTCTTTACAGTCAAAAAACATAAGTATAAAATCTTCTGGGAAGGCAATAGTGACAGGGCATACTTCTAGCTGAAAAATGGGTAGATAAGTTAAAGTGTGAAAAAATACTTAAGCTTAGACTAGTTTTGCTAAGTAGTAGAGCAACAATTATTTTTACCCATGCTCCCTCAACCAGGTCTGCCACATGAACATAAGGATCAATTTTATTATACTCTTTTGCAGACTACCATAAAAACAAATGACTATGACCGTATCTCTGTGGCTGGTGACTTCAGGACATGTTGGGCAACATATGGGTGGCTTTCATATGTGCAAGGTGGCCATGGAGTTGGTTCCTGTAATGAGGAAAGAACAAGGCTACTGGAGTTCTTTGATGTAAATAACCTAATGATCTGGATAGATGAATGAGTTTTACCCCAGTGTGTCACCTATCAACATGGAACTTTGTCCTCCTTAAGCAGTGTTAATTTCAGATCCGTCTTCACTACTTCATCCAAAGTGGGTCTTGGTCTCTCTCTTCCACAAACTCCCTTTATTTTCAGTGTATGGCCCATCTTTGCACACTGTCCTCCTATATACATACCACACACTTCACTCATGTTCAGTTTTTCTCTCAGCCCATTTATGTTCTGTTGTCCATGTACCTTATTTAATATTACACAGCCCATAAAGCAGGCTTTCTCTGTTATACATGCAATATTAAACAATAAAAAATCCTAATGTCTCTTATTTAGACTAACACTAACAGAAATTGCCAGACATTTATGAATTTTGGCAGAAGCCACAAATTTGGGTGGGGTGAGACATAGCCATTTCAGTTCCAATACTTTAATGGATTTCAAAAGAAAAAAACTAATTCCTGAGATTTGAGCATAAAAAGTTTGAATGTAGCAATAGTCTAGGAAATTAGTACCAATAAGTAGTTTGAGGATAGAGAGAGATGGGAAGTGGGGACCCTGCCTCCACAAAAAAAAAAACCCCAAACAAACAAAAACTCAACAACTTTGATCATTTTGCGATTTTTTTTTGTTTTATTTATATTTCCCCCCATGTTTTTTTTTATCTTTTCTTTCTTTTTCAGTCAAATTTTTCCACTTTTCTTTATAATTTTTTTTGTACAATGTTTTGTATAATATATAGAAAGAAATAGGAAAGGTTGGGGATGGAAGAGGAGAGAAAGAGGGAGACAGATTCACCATGCCTAAAAACACCAAGGTGAATCGACTAACATAACCATCACATGCACACAAAATATTTAGCCGGCAACGGTCAGGATATTTAACAGCAACTCCTGCTTAGTGGATATATATATATCTTCTCATATGACCCTAGAAATTTACAGAAATTCATCTGATCATAGCTGCAGTAAACGCAACATATCTTTAATTTTACTGATGAGCTCACCAGATGTATCTTTGGAGGGGCAGGGAGCACTAGACTATGTGACTGTGTGTGCGCACGTGTACGTGTGCGTGTGTGTGTGTGTGTGTGTAATGTGTTTGGAAGCATGTACATGTGTTAATTTTTAACACGAACATGCAAATGATTTATGCTTAAACAAAAACAAAAATAACATTTAAAGCTGAAGAGTCATTTGTATGTGTATATAACACACACACACAAACTGGTGTATAATAGATACACTATACACCAAAATAAGACATTTAAATGTAAATCCACAGAAACACACACAACTCGGCACTGCAGGAGAATTAAAATCAAAACAAAATAAAAAGGGAAACAAATTTACAAGTATATCTTTTTGTATCTACAATTCTGGTAGACATGCATACACTTACTGAAGGATACTGGCAGACACATATACAACCCAGTGTGTGTATGTGTATATGTATATATAAATGTATATACACACACGCCAGTCATACATATATACATACACGTGTGTGTATATATATATATATATATATATACACACATGCAACACACACATATATATATATATATATATATATATATATATATATATATACACACACACACACACATGGGTAATGCTCATTGTAATGGATTTTTTCTAATGGCAAAGACTGCCATTTTGGTGCGAGACAAGTTATTCCAATTAAGGCACAATATCACATGCCACTGTTCCTATCTGGCAAAAAGTTGTTTGAAGTCTTTGTGCCAGGAAGCCTGGCACAAAAGTTTACAATACATAATTTGTGTGTATGTGTATACATACATACATACACATGTTAGGATCCACAATGAGCAGAACTTACTTGCAGGTATTGGTAGTGCAAATCAGAGGTGCAATCTGTGTGGGTATATATACACACGCACACAATTTCAAATTAAGCAAGATTAGCGAACATGCAGGTACTGAACATTGTTTAAATTACACTACCGAGGATTATAGAGTTTCTCACCTGCGTAGCGTTGTATTAATATGTAAAAATAAAGCTACGTTATATGAAAGTGTGTTTAAGAGTATTTTAGTAGTTGAATAAAATAATGATAAAAGACGACACTTGAAAACACACACACACATATATATATGTGTGTATATAT
>NC_068990.1:50109105-50121309 GCF_001194135.2 Octopus bimaculoides
TACATACACGCACATACACATATATATACATACATACATAAACAAAAGGAATAGCCAAAACTGTACACAGAGCTGCTAAAAGACTATGAAACTAGTTAATGGTAGGTGGTATTGCTACATCAACATATTGCTGAGAGATGTAGCCAACCCTATGGTAGGAATTTTCACACAGGCAGAGAGGTCTTGGTAAGAGGAGGGGAGCCCACCAAACAAGCTGACAAATGGCAGCAAACCCAGAAAGAGAGAAAGAGAGAAAAAGGTGGTCACCATAGCAACCTTTTGGAAGAGGTCACACCCCTGCAAGTGGGATTCACACAAGTGAGGTAAACTTAGGATGCACTCCAATAAGTGGGTGCATAATTTTTAGAACCTCCAGATTTTGGCTGTGTGCTAGCCTGCTGGGCACCACGGCTTGAGCCACCACTGGAATCCTGAAAAGAAAAGAGAGAAATTTATTTCCCATAAATAGAACCAGTGATGTATTGTAAACACAAACAAGTTCATATATACTATATGTCAACAACAAGCATGTTATATACATGTGTAATACATACAACAGAGAAATAGCAGCAATCTCTCTCTCTCTCTTTCACACAAGCAATTTCATAACCAACATACTAAAACCGAAACATGAAAGCAAGAAAATATCAACCACTATAGTTAACAACAACAACAACAACAACAACAATAATAAACTTGGTTACTGTGCAATAAAAGTGAAAAAATAAAAATGAGTGAAAGAAAAACGAAGGACTCATGTTGAGGCATTGCAAGGATGTAGGAGGATTAGAGACAAGAAGGAAGAGGCAGATGATTAATAATTTGGAATTATTATTTATTAGTTTTAAGAAATAATACAATGTGAAACTAAAGTAGCTGATAATTTAAATTTCTAACCATTACAAATGAAAAAGGGAATGCTTTTTGTCTGATTAGAACATGAAAAAGCTGGGCAGGTGAAAAGATTACTTAAAAACAGGATGTAAAAGCAACTCATGACAGTGGCATTTAAAAAGATTTAAATTTCTAAAAGGTTTTAAACTAAACTGGTGATATACTAATACTTAGAAGACTACAACTAGTTTAGACACTAAAACTTGCAAATCAAGTTTCAAGGAATTGCCAAACATATGAGCTTTTAAGAATTTTGCTGTAAAATTATTATTCTCCAGCCAATTAAGTAAATTGGAACGACAAACTATTTTCAGATACATTTAAATAAAATTTTAAATGTATTTCAATTTGTAACTAGGGTGGGTGGATGAAATATTGATGGAGCTAATTTTAAGAATACTAGAAAATATGGTGAAGCAAATATTTATAATAAAGACCTAAAGCAACAACAAAAATGGGAAAAAATGAATTAAAATAGAAAAAAAAAAAATTAAGATTGTTAAAAAAAATAGAAAAAAAGAAAAAAAAAACAAGAAAAGAATTGGGGAACATTTTAATAATAAAACCATGTGACACTGGATAAAATCAAGGTCACTATATTTAAGTTATTTTTGCTCATCAATCTTTAGTCACAATGCAATGACTAAAATAAAAATGCAGCCACCAGAGTTATCTGCAACAGCACCACCCACCACAGTTGTTTTAGTTTTATATTACTTGGGTAGAGCCAATCGATATTGATACTTTGGGAGTGATTGGTTTTACTTGCCTTTCTTCATATCACCATTATCATTATTATTATTGTTGTTGTTATTATTATTAATAATAGTATCATCATTAAGCACCACATCCATTATCATTAATTAACTATTACTGATGAAGCTAGTCATATGGAGGGTTGTAAAGCAGGATTCCATTTCATGAATAAGCCGTGACACAAAAGGCTATTAATGGCGAAACACAACCAAAACTCAGATATAAAGAACATCACAGCTGTCCAATGTAAGCTGTAAAACCACAGCCATCCAGTCTAAGCTGTTAATACCTCCACTATAATATACAACATAATACTTACTGATTTCTACCAGGTTTCATCTCATGACCAATAAATAAGACTCATGAAGAGACTTAAGTACTAAATCTTAAAAGATCTTTCTTTTTCAAGTCATAATTACATCTAAAAATCCTTTTCACTGGTCTACCACCACCACCACCACCACCACCACCATCATCTTCAAAATAATATACACTTAAGAAATAAATTTAAAAAAAATTATTGCAAAACGAAAGGTGGAAAATGTTAAAAAATACTGGAGTTAAAGCAAGTGTTAGGAGGAAATGCTAAAAAGCAAGCTTATATGGTGGCAAATACCAATGATCGGACTAAAGTGCCATCATAAACTTCCCAACAGAATTCAGAATTCATTAATCTCCACGATCATACGATGCCATTCATACACACAAATACACAGTAAGGTAGCTTACTAGAGCAGCAAGGCTTATTAAGTTTAGTAGAAGAGAGTTAAACAGACAAACCACTTCAACGTCTGCAGGCTATGTAACACTTCTCTACAGCTCACCCTAAGCATTAGTAACAAACAACTGCAAGTGGAGACTAGGCTGCTTGCAGCACAGAATTGCACATTACTTCATGCAACTGACCTGTTGCAGGGGGTGGTGCAGCATCTGGGAATGAGGCTGATGGGTCACAAGGGGTACAAATGGAGTCCCATATGGAGTGGTGGGAGCACCCATTGGACCTGCCTGGGTTCCTGTAGCTAGCGGCAGGCTGAACGGGGGGGGAGTCCCCGTATGAAAGCCTTGTTTTTCAAAAGCCTAAAAGTATAAAAAAAAAAAAAAGAAAGAAAAAGAAAGAAAAAGAAAAGAAAAGAAAAATTGGATAAATATTTTTTTCTTTCAATAATTAAACTGAAATATGGTTTAGAATCCACCCTAAAAGATTTTCTAGATTAAAACTGAAATTATTTTGAGAGAAAGTATTAAAGTTTATTTAATCATTGGTGTAGTAGCCATCATCTGGCTTACTGAGTTCATCCAGCCAATGTGCTGTCGTTCCGCTAAAACTTAAGTACGATAGATGAGAAATATTTCCTGTTTTAGAGCATGCTGTCCTTGTTGCCACGGATACCAAAATATACTTTTAGGCACAAATTTAAATTAAGAGAGACACTAGCCCATGTCATGTCAACTTGGAAGACTATGAGAAAAAAAATACAGAGAAATATGTAAATACTACAGAATATCAAGAAAAAACAAACAAACAAGCAAATTAAAATACTAAATTATATTTAGACATTTCAGCATAGTTGGTGTTTTTTTTTCTGTGAAAAGGTATATAAAAAAAAAGGTTGTTTTTAGTCATTAAATGTTGACAGAAGACAACTGGTAAGTTACATCTACAAAAAAAAAAAATTTTGTTCAATTCTGAGCTACCGTGTACATAGAATAATTTTGAATACGAAAGGGAGGGAATCTTTCACTTCTCTGCAAATATTTAGACCAAGCTGGCTTATTTGTACTAACAGTATCTAAATTTCCCTAAATGTTGGACAGTTCTCCTTCCATCCTTTACTTTACAATTTATTATCTTCTGGCATTTATCTGTAACCATTCCCTCTAGAGATTGGTGTCTGCTGGGGCCCAGCCAACAGCCTAGATTTAAACCCTGCCCTCAAAGCTGGTGCCTCCCCATTATCCTTCACAACTCTCTACATACAGATGCTCCAAACAACCATCATCTCTTTTTCCTATCCAAACTCAACATATGCCAGGCCATGTCCGTATCTAATGTACTGTTTGATCACTGCTTCATTGTCATTACCCACCCCCATATTACATCACTTCTTGGATCCTATAATCTAGCTGATAGGTTGCAGTTCACTAGTTTTATGCAGCTTGTCAAGAGCAGTACATGTACTTCAGACCAACCTATCCTCTTAATCATGTCCCTTCCATATTCTAGACAATAAAAACTTGAACTCTCTGAGTCCCCTCATTACAGCAAGTCACCCTCACCAATAAACAGGATAGCGCTTGTCTAGTGCTACAACTATCTCTGTATGCCCTGCATAACCATCAAGCTCTCCCAAGTTCCAAATGCAACTGAACCATTTGGTCTCTGTGAAATCTTCCATTCCTTCACTTCTCAACCATGATGATTCTAAACAATACTCATGTAGAGAAAGCCCTCAGATTTGTTCCACAGTAAATCTCCTCCAAACTATCTCTTTTCATTCAATCAGACTTCACCACTACCATGCATACATTCACACTCGCTTGCAAAGTATTACAGATCACTTCAAACCAATAAGTCTACTAGCGTTGACACAATTTCTTCAGTTATCCTCAATCTGTTTCAGAGCAAGCTCCATTCTTCCTCAAGCTCTTCAGTCTTTCTATACAAAGAGACATCTCAATCATTGGAAGTCTGTTACAATGTTCCATTCCCACAATCCCACAGTAATCAAAGCCAATGGAGACAGTCATTAGAACTGACCATCACCAACACTTCAACCTCTTTCTGCTTAGGTCATTCATTAGCAGGCTCTCATTGTAGACGTATTTCATGAAAGTATTGCCCTCAACAACAGAGCTTCTAAGAATCTCTGGTCAAAACTGTCCACCTATTGCTTCCCATATTGTTGCATGCCCTGACAGACCCATACTATCAAACTTAGGTGTGCATCAGGGCCAGGCTTGCCTCCTCCCCCAACAACACTCATTCCAACACACACTTTGTTCTCCAGCTTTGCACACCCAAACACCATACACATGTAGCTTAAACATTTTACACTATAAACACACACCCCAAAAACATTCTCCACTGGAGTCATGTCAAGCCATCTCCCTCATCAGCACCCCCCCCCCTAATTATTACCATACCAACAAAATGTACCACCACTCTTCCCAAAGAGAAATGGCATATAACTATAACTTCTACAAGGCCTCAATGACACTTCAATTTAACAAATACTGTCCTTCCTGTGCATGTCCAAAAAATACCTCAGCCCCCAGTGACTATTAACTTCTCTAAAATGGAATAACACTGCCAAATCTGGGATGACACTGTTACTGTCACACACACCTACATAGCTGAAATCACATGGGCACTTGACAAGTTAGCATAAAGTTATTAACATATCTCAAGTTCTAGGCCACTGGCATGCTGTTTTACCTTGTCCAAGACTAACAGCTACATGGGCTCTATATCATAGAGCTGGTTCATTCAGCTCTCCACTTATCACCCAGTGTCCACCTTCCCCAACCTTCAAACCACTATATTAGTCCTTCCTCCATAAAATTCTACCATTTTCTGTGAAGGTCAGGCACAGCCCCTTTCTCCAGGTCAAATTCAGACAAAACGTTTGAAGAGATAATTATGCCAATGCTGATTCCTATATAAAAAAAAACTAAGGATTGCAAAGCATTAGCTGATAACTGTAGTTATTAACACCAACAGATAACAATACTTTGGACAGTGAATAAAGATAATTTTAAATGAAAAGGTAAAAAAAAAAAAAAGAAAAAAAAGAAAAAAAAAAAGAAAAAGAGTAAAAATAAAGATTTTTCTTAAAAAACAAAATAGTGGTAAGAAAGAACCTAACTATATTTAAAAAAAAAATTATACAAAAATATCTAAAACTTACTGGTCCATGAGATTTTCCGTAACCAGAACCTGGGATGTCAGCAGTTGATGCAGCTCCTGAACCAACACCACTTGCTGTAAAGAAAGTATTTAACAGAGAAATATGTTAATTTAAATAATGTACTATTGTTTACATTGGTTTTAAGCAATTTAGGATCTCTGAAAAGGAGAAAATTTTAAATGTTTCTTTATCTTTTATTTAGAACACTGATGCTACAGCTAAAGCACCCAGTACACTTTCTGAAGTGGCTGACATTAGGAAGGGCATCCAACTGAAGAAACCATTCATGAACAGACAAACAATGGAACCTGGTGTGGCCCCTGACCATACCAGCTCAGGTCAAACTGTCCAATCCATGCCAGCAGGGGAAATGGATGTTAAATAATGATGAACATATCACTATTAAAAATCAATGCATGTATGACTGAATTTTCAAATTTATTTTTAATTGAAACTTTTTTGCACATCTGGATATGTTTTGGAAGAGATTAATTTAGCTGACCTGTAAATTTCATAATGGAAAATGAGCAAAAAAGGGTTAGGAAATCATTTTTATTGTTTGTCTCAGGTCTAATGTGACATCACTTCACAAAATATAAAAAATATAGTGATTTAAACTCTTCATTACCTATCAGCTTGGACAGTAGATACAACCTCTGATCATGTTACCATGAATCATGAGGTTTGAGAGGTGGGGAATAACAGGTAAAGTTCTTGTGTATCAGGTATACTCTTATTTTTAAGTTCTCTGTTATATTTACTCTTAATTTTTTAGGTTAAAGTCAGGAATAAAAGTGCATATTATGCATGAATAAATTTGATAATTCTGTAGTAGTCAAAATACCAGCCACCTGGCCCACAAATAGTAGCGTAAAAGTTAATTCTTAACACGCTCACCATCTCATTCCTCCAATGTCTATAAACAAGGAAATGACACTACAATCATATGTTACAAATACATATGTAGTGATTCTTCAAAGGAACATGTATCTTACCTCACCAAAGATACCTAAACATAGTCAATATAATTAGCTCTATATCACAACGAACCCACTGCATCTATACAAACCAGCATGTGTAGACTTGTGTTCATTTCACTGTTTGACAACCCATGTTGGTATTTTCCCGATAATCAAGAGTGTCAGTAAAAAGGGACCAACAGAATGAGATCATCATCATTTAATGTCCCAGTTTCCATGCTGGTATGGGTTGTATAGTTCAAGAAGATGAGCCAGAGGACTCACTAAGATCTATGTCTGCTTTGGCATGATTACAGCTGGATGCCCTTCCTAACACCAGCACCAGCACACGTTAAGTTGCCAAGTAGCTGAAAGACAGGACACCCCAACTGTGCAGGGTATAGATTGGAGAAAGAAACTATGATAGAGGGAGAGGAGCAGGTGTTTTGCTGAAGAGGTGAATACATGGATTGCCTACTTGGAGAAAGAGAAGAAAGAAATGCAAGGTCCAGGTATGTGAATATAAGACAATAGGAAGTGCACTAAGTGAAAATAGTGCAACAGATATTAGAGATGGGGAATGAGTTGGATGCAGTGTAGCAGGAAGGTTTGATAGTGCCTCCATTCTGCTGAGATGGATGGGTCTTCTCAAGCATAGCATAATGCCATTCATCTCAGTACCCTGTCACCTCCTCTGAGAGGCTCAACATCTTGAGTTCAATCTTCACCACTTCACCTTATGTTTACTTAGGTAATCCACATGTTTCTGCACACATTTCTCTCCCACAATATCTCAATTTTGTCTGTTACATTACCTTTGCATTCTGGAAAACCTCATGCCTGTGGTTCATATGGTGTAAAACATTAGCAAACTCTCCTCTTGCTAATATTAGACCTGCTTCCTGGCTTCTCTTCCAGCTACCTGGTAAAGTTCTCTGCTGCCCCCATCTATCTACCTCCCTATTACACCACATCACCATTGTCCTGGCTGGTATTTTGCACCAACCACAAATTTGGTAAGCAGCCATCAGTAGATTGTCAGGTACCATGTTTAAAAAAAGGTATTACTAGTATTGATTGGATTGACTAAACTCTTCAGTGGTGCCCCAGCATGGCCATAGTCTATAGATATACTCCATCATTAACTTACAATTTGGTGTCCTATCCGGGAAATGCTGTAAGGAACCAAATATATAGACACTTTATGGAGTTGTTTAATTGTGAATTACTATGAACTTTTTAAGTCTTTAGAATTAGAAATATCGTTTTTGAATAGTTTACTTGATGTTACAAACATGAAGATAAATTAGAGGTTACACAGAACACTTGTCCCCCCACCCCCCAAAAAAAATTGAAAATCATACTTCAAAATACATGTGACCACGAGAATTTAATATTCAGATCTTATTGATGGAAACCTTTAATTTGAGTAAAAATTATAAACACCAAAGTGTAATTGCTACAATGAGTGACAGTTCAGTCACAACAAATATGCTGACATTGACAATTGCTTCCTTCAAAATATTGAAATTATTTAATAACTCAGACATTAACACATTTATGTTAGCAAGACTGGAATAAACAAGACCCAAACAGGTAATAATTAAATAGATGGATCAACTCTATAATTCTTTAATGTCTCAAGATTTCACAGCGATCAAAAATATTTCTTATCTATTTCTGTTGCATCAACTAGTATGCACATGTATATTCAACAAATGAAGATTACACTAATTAACACCATCATGGTTTCATCTGTAACTTTGGCATAAGGCCAGCAGTTTTGAGAGAAGTGGGAAGTTGATTACATTGACTCCAGTACTTCATTGGTTCTTAAAACAGTTTTTAGAGTTTGTAGCATAAGAATCCACTGTTCTAATATTATCCTAGTTTCTTAATAAAAAGAAATTTAGGGTAGGTGCTGTAAAATGTTAAATTATCTTACTTTTACCACCAGTATTGTATGCATGAGATCCATAATTCTTTTGATACTGTGCAGTACCAGTATTTCCACCATGGGCAGTGTTTGTTACAGGTGGCATCTGAAATAATAAACATGTACTTTTATACACACATATAAAAGGAAATGAGGTGCAATACATAAATTAATTGATTTTTAATAAGCAATCACAAGTGAGTTATAATCAATGTGCACTACAAAACTAGCCCAATAAAGAAACCAGACATGATGTAATACAGAATATGGAAACAGCAGCAATTCAATGTTATTACAACCTAATGCTACCACATGATGTCTTTACAACTGTTAAAATACTGATTGATACTAAATTAACTGGGTGCAATTTTATTCTAATACCAGCATTTTGTCCCCTATCTATACATTAACAGTAAATCTTATGACTGACAACCAACTTATGTACATTGTAAGAACTTTTCCAATTGAGAATAAATCATCGAAATTTTTAGTAAAAATACATTATATACAGCTTAATAAATAATTTATAAAAAGCTGTAACAAAAACCAGAAACTGAAATGTTAGAAGGTAGTTATAAAACTGAGAACAATTAAGAAAAAGTAACACCTGATTGAAAAGTTTAAATGTAAATAGATATTAGGAACCCGAAATATATGACCTTATTTGGTTACTTACTCATTGAACATCTTAAATCTGAAAGCAATGTTGTTGAGTGGAGATGTAATAGGGAAAGTAATAATAACACTTACTGCAAACATTGTGTGATATTGAAACCCTGCAGCTCCTGGCAACATGGAAGGATAGTAGTAAGGGTAATGAAGATTTATATAGGGTTGCTGGTGAGCTGACTGACTTGATTGTTGCTGTGTTGTTGGAATTGGAGATTGTGCTTCAACTCGGCTCAATTTGTTGTCAGTAGCTAGAGAGAGGAATGTACTTGATATAAGCATTATTACAGAAAGACAACATCTGGCCATGAGGTAATAAAACAATAAATACTAAACATCCCCTCTGTCTGTATCCTCTCTTAATCTCACCCTCTTGTTCCTTGAGTTTGCTCTAGCACCCCTAATGCTATCTTCAGCCATATGTATTTCCTTTATAGCAAGACACCTGTGCCTGTCCCTCTATAATATTTTAACCTTCCAACACGAGTCACCCACCTCCACCTTACCCGCTAATACTTCCTCTTAGCAGTGGCAGTTTTTTTCCTTTTCACTGTTCTGTTTTGTCTTGCAAAGTACTTGGCCACCTCGTTAGCTCTGGTGGAATGAAAAAAGCATCCAGTGCAAGTGGTTGATGTTAGTAAGGGTATCAAGAAACCATGCCAAAGATGACACTGGAGCTCAATGCAGTCCTGCAGCGTGCCAGTTTCCTGTCAAACTATTCTGCCTATGGCAGCATGGCAAGCGGACATTGAATATGATGATGATGATGTGACTGGCTATATCTCATTCCACCAGATATTTTAAGTATCTCAGCAGTAATTCCTAATGTAGTACCAGGGGCTTTCTGTAATTCCCTTGTCTATGACATTGCTGTCAACAAGAATGGCTGGATGCTCAGTTGGGTTCATATTAGGAAGACTCTTCTTTTACCATGTAGTCCCAACATTTAGTAGCCTTCCATAGTAACACTTACACACCTCTTTCTTTTTAGAATTACTAAGTGCATTATCCATCTTGATTCTCTCTGATACACTGTCTTGTAATCTGGAACACCTCATGCATGCCTCTGCTCCTCACACTGTAGAACATTGGCAAACCTTTTCCTTTCTGCTTACTAAATAGCCATGTTCCCTAGTTTCTCTTATAGCTACATGGTTATAATTCTCTGCCGCCATGTTTTATCACCCTACTACCTTTGATCTAACTAGAACTTTGCCCCAGCCACAGATCTGATCTGTAACCCTGAGTAAGGTGTTCTGTAAGAACTCCTGGTTGACTTTTATGTTATGTGTATATTTCCTTCTCATCAAATGCTTCAATTAGAACACTTTTAAATCCCTGACTATGCATGTGTGTGTGATGAAAAAGGACCAAAAGAAGGTGAGTGCTGCCAAACTCATTCAAACAATGTAAGCTTGGGAGGGTGACAATTTACACACACAAATTTTATTCAATTATAAAAAGTCTAGCTATTCAAATTATATATCAAACATAACACTAGACAAATTTTGCACTTTCAGTTTGTTCATCACTTAACTATTGAATTACTGTTCTAAAACCTTTAAATAACCTAAATTGATTTTGTTACATTAAGACATGCATCTTATATTACTTACCAGAGTAACCTGGAACACTACCAAGAGTAGCTTGATCCCGACTGGTTAATGTGGTGGGCACTGGAAAAGTTGCCATGTCATAGTAGTTACTCGCCTGCAGGATAAGAAAAATTGGTTTGTAATTACAGAGGGTAAAACACACACACAAGTATAACACAATGGAAAATATGAGAAATGTCAACAAGGTAATTCATGTAATTACATTTAAAAGTGATGTGAACATAAAGATATTTACCATTGGCATTCTTTGTTGAATCATTTGCAGTTCATCATAGCTAGTAGTATACAAGGGTTGCTGAAGGCTCTGTGAAAGAGACTGGGTAGGGGAGAAAAAAATGGGGTACATTAACATACCTTTCAGAATTTCTTTTTGGCAAGTAAATAAATAACCCAACATATAATGTGCAATGTTTAATATTCTGAAAATCAAACCATTACTGATGTAAAAAAGTTGGGGTCATTTTCTAAAAAGTATCTAAATTGAACTCAGGCAAGATAAAATATTATTTTTGACAAATCTACATGAACAGTCTATCATAAAAACTTCATTTCAAACTAAAACCATGTATAGTTCTTAGGAACCAAAACAAACTACAAACCTGTTTTACAAGTCCTGAAGAACATGTCTTTTATGTAAAAGAAAATTCCATGTTAACATTAAGATAGAGATTATCTTGTATTAAGGTGAATGTCTCAAGGGTGGTGCTCCATCATCTGCACTATTATCATTACATTTGGTCAAACTATTTCTGACCATGACTTATTAGGATTTTATGATCTCACTCACTTGCTTTACACTTGTGCTAAACGTTTCACCATAGTGCCCAATGTGTTGTTGAAACACATTGAACTGTTTTGGCTCTTGGTTTGGGGTCTTCCACCTATTACAGTGATTCCCTCACCTCATGCACTATGCATACCTCTTCACCCCTCCCCTTCTTGTCTTCCCCATAATCAGCAACTGTATCATCTTTACTACTCCTGCTACTTCACTGACTCCTACTTTTTTGCATACCCCTCTCATCCTTAACCCTTTCTTTACTAACCTGGCCGAAAAATTTTTTGGTTCATAATTTGAACCCAAATCTCGTTAGTACATTCGTTAAAAAAATGATTTCACTTTGCAAACAGTTGAGTTATTGTCTCCCACATTGTTTGGCGTGATATTTGAACCCAGTGAATTTTGGAAGATTTTTTTCCACATTTTTTGCGGCATTAATTTTTTTCAACTTTGAAGATGGAGAGGAGTTTCATGCTATCAAGCAGTGATTTCGAATTTGAAGGTTTTTCAACAGAAGATATGGAGATATCGAAGAAAAGAATGAATGAGCTACAAAAGCACGTGGTGAACGATAATGAATCGGATATTTCTGTATCCGAAACTGAAAGCAGCGACGGCGACAGCGAGGATGATTTTACATCAGAATAAGATTTTTAAAATATTTTTATTAACAATTTTTCTG
>NC_068990.1:50122427-50123160 GCF_001194135.2 Octopus bimaculoides
ACAGGTACAAGATTTTCTGAGCAGGGAACACTGACGGGGTCGGGGGCGTAGGAATACTTCTAGCAGAGAAATGGGTGGATAAGGTCATCGAGGTAGTTAGAGTAAGTGACAGAGTACTTAAGATTAGACTAGTGCTTCATCATAGATTAGCTACTGCCATCTCAGCCTATGCCCCTCAACCGGGGCTACCGGATGGTCTGAAAGACCAATTCTATGACACCCTCTTGCAAACTACCTCGTTGACGAGTGACAGGGACCTTCTCTTTGTGGCTGGACACTTCAATGGTCATGTCGGACGTCGTGCTGGTGGGAACCAGACTGCTGGAGTTCTGTGATGCAACCGATCTTATGGTCTGCAATACCAACTTCAGGAAACTTGCCAGTCATCTAGTCACCTACCGCTCCGGCAGACACTCTAGCCAAATCGACTACATCCTCGCCAGAAATAGGGCGGCTTATAAATGCCAAAACCTACCCTGGCGAAGAATGTACCCCACAACATAGATTAGTAGCTAGTGACTTTGGGATCAAGGCAAAATGAGTGCCCAGAATTAGACCGGCTTGGAGGAGAAGGGTGTGGAAGCTTAAATACCCTGCAAATGGACAGAGACTTAGAGACAAGTTACTTGAAGCATTTGACAAAATAGAAGGGGATATAGCATCATACAACGTGGAAGACAATTGGAGATTTCTGCGGGACAACCTGTTGAAAGCCACCGACCAGATCTGTGGC
>NC_068990.1:50124422-50134422 GCF_001194135.2 Octopus bimaculoides
GCCAGTGCTCCTGGACTGGCTCTTGTGCGGGTGGCACATAAGATGCACCATTTTGAGCGTGGCTGTTGCCAGTACCGCCTGACTGGCCTTCGTAGGATTTTCGAGCGAGATCGTTGCCAGTGCCCCTGGACTGGTTTGTGTGGGTGGCACATAAAAGACACCATTTCGAGCGTGGCCGTTGCCAGTATCGCCTGACTGGCCTTCGTGCAGGTGACACGTAAAAGCACCTACTACACTCTCTGAGTGGTTGGCGTTAGGAAGGGCATCCAGCTGTAGAAACTCTGCCAAATTTAGATTGGAGCCTGGTGTTGCCATCTGGTTTCACCAGTCCTCAGTCAAACGTTAAACGATGATGATGATGATGATGATGATGATGATGATAAATAAAAAAGTTACAGGTGTTTAATGAGACTAGTCTAAATTCATGATTATTTTAGAATTTAATTGAAACTCATGAGGGGTGTATTTTGGTCAGAAATATAGTAACGAAAGGTTTAAGTCATAACTTGTCTCCTCCTTTCAACCCCACCTGTTTGGTAGTTTCCCACACAATCCTATGAACAACCCATGTATTTCTACTCGCCTTATGCCTTGAGGGGCTACCGGGGCATGTTTTGACCATTATCTTCTATGTTTTGCAGCTTCCACTGATCATTTTCTTTTTTCTTCTCCACACTAAATGTGAATAGCCATGCAGATCTTTCCGCATGAACCTGCTCTGCATAGCTGTCATAATATTCCTCTCATCCTCTAACACTATGCTGACCCCACCACCAAACTTAGGGCTCATAGTCCTGCTGCAAGCTGTATAGCAACCTCGGATCTTTCTGATTTGGCGGGCACCACTTGTTTTCAAACTTGGGACACTGGTAGAATGTGTCATATAAAACATCTTTTACTCTTGGTATTATTGAGAAAATGTTATCTTTTCAAAGTTATTTCGTGTTAAAATTGCCGTATTTCGGTAATTTCAACCAATCACTGACGTCTATTGAGGTGAAAACAATTACTGCCGTGGAATGTAAACAAAACGTTCTAGCGGTGTAATGGGATCTTTTCCCTTGAATAAAATTAGTGCCGTTGTTTGACAACAACAACTATAGGCGGTGCTATTATTTATGACATTGTTCATGTGTTTGTACTGGCTTTAGCTTTAGGGTTAGGGTTATGAGTATTTGGCAAAAAACGATGTCATAAATAACAGCACCGCCTATAGTTATTGTTGACAAACAACGGCACTAATTTTATTCAAGGAAAAGATCCCATTACACTGCTAGAACGTTTTGTTTACATTCCACGGCAGTAATTGTTTTCACCTCAATAGACGTCAGTGATTGGTTGAAATTACTGAAATACGACAACTTTTAAGATGAAATAACTTCGAATATGAAAATTTTTCTCTCTTCTATAAGACAAAATATACAAGTATACAAAGTTTTAAAGTGTTCCGGTAGAAAACACACTAAATAAAAAGTGGCGCCCGCCAAATCAGAAAGATCCGCAACCTCATTAGTGCAGGTGGCACAAAAAACAAAAAAGCTCCCTGGTTGGCATTAAGAAGAGCATTCAACCATAAAAACCATGTCGAAGCAGATATTGGAACTCAATGGTGACCTTGAACACCCATGTCCAGCCGATGCCAGCATGGAATATGGACATTAAATGTGCGAAATCAGAACATTTAAAAATATTTTTTCTGTCACCAACATCTGCTCCACTCAAAATAATCTTGTGTCAATTACTAAGGAGAGCAGATTATTCACAAACAGCATTTTCTACAAAATGATGCTTTCTTCACATCTATTCAGCTCTTACAAATAAGTTGGTTCAACCACATTATTAGGCATCTGAAAATTTTAAAGTCACAGCTATAATAAACAGTATTACAAAACTGATACTTACAAAGTAAGGTGGTATTGTACCTTGTCCCATTATGTATTGATGGCTTAGAAGGGGAACACCAGGAGGTAAGTTAGGTGGGGCTTTTCCAGCTGAAATAAAAATAAAAAATAAAAATTTGAAGTCAAACTTAAAGACAGACACTATACTACAAATTGAAGAAGTGTAATTCTAACTCCATTACAACAAAAAAACATTTGCAAGGTGCTGGATCAGATGATACTAGTTCAGAAAGGGTCAAAGCTTAATTAATTAGGAAGAGAGTTAGCATAGATGAGATGCAGTTTGGATTTGTGCTAGGGAGAAGCACTGCCAATGCTACCTTCCTGGTGAGGCAACTGCAGGAGAAATAGTTGGCCAAAAATAAACTCCTTGTAGTGAAAATGGTACACTCCTTCCCACGTGACAAAGTGGTATGAAAGAACCACTAAAAGTCAGACAGCCAGTCATTGTAGCAGGTCAGTAAGTAGTAGAGTTGTTGTACAAGTTCTCAGTTGGAGTTAGTGTCAGTTATGTGATATATATACGAGTTTCAAGTTACCATCAAGGTAAACACTTCAAAGTCATTTGTCTTGCGGAGCTATCAGTGATAGCACGATTTATGAGTCAAAGATAATAAGATGCGGAATACCACCACATATTAATGGCGACAAGAATATTACAGTGCCGACAACAATATACAAGTGGACGAGGATCAACATTATAACAGTGGCAACGAGGATATAAACAATTCACATGGACAATGAAAATTATTTTAAAATGGTTCAGCTGCTGTCATGCTGGGGCACCTCAGTTGACTGAGCTACACCATTATTTGAAACCTCAGCTGATATGTGGCATTTGGTCAATGAGGGAGTTTGATGTTGCAGCCCTCATCTGTGTTTCCTGCCATGAAATAGGCTCGTCTGTTACAGGTGTAACAAGAAGAGATCCAGTTTTGTTTTAGAGACACTAACATCCACACCATGCCGGTCACTCACGCATTTTGGAAGGATATCAAAGAGTTGTGGGCCTTTGAAGCCCAAACTGTTGCAGTATCTGGTCCTGTATTTTGATGGCGATGCTGGGATCTTTGGCACAATGCAGTGGCTCCCCATTCTGCAGTTTGAGTAACTTTCAATGCCAAAGTTTGGCACATGGCCTCCTAGGATTTTCCAGATGCATATCACTGCATATCTCTCCTGCCTTTGTTCCAAGGAGAAGAGCCCCAATTCTTTCAGTCTTTCTCAATAGTTGATACATTGCATCGAAACGATTTTCTTAGTGTAGCTTTGAGCTCTGCTGTGGATTTTATATTGTGTGGTGACCATAGTTGGGAGCAGTAGTCCAAGTGGCTGAGAACATATATCCTCCAAAGGATCAACAATGTCACCTTTTCTCTTGTTTTGAAAGTTCAGAGGATCCATCCAGCTAGCCGTCTGCATTTTATTACCAAATTGGTAATATGCACTTGAAAAGACGCATCACTGCTCATGTCAATGCCCAGGTCAAAGTAATGAAAGCTTGTTAGAGGGTCTAGTTAAGGAACAAAAGCAACAACAAATGTTACAACCAATGAAGTTGGTAACAAAACCGGAAAGTATATCTTCGTCAGACCATGTAGCAAAAAAAATAGTTTGTCAGAAGAAAAAGTTTGTACAACGAACAGAAAATTCATGAAGATGAGAACTGAAACCACTATTGTCAAAATGCAATTAGACATAGGCAGTGACATCACTATCATAAATGAAGAAACATAAAGACAAATTAGTAAACCAAAATTATTTAAATCAAGTAAAGTAGCATATGGTGTTACAAGAAAGAAATTATATTTCATCAGTGAATGTATTTGCAATATAATTTTTTTGAGGTGAAATGCAAAGGACAATCACTTATGTGTTGAATGCATGGAGTTAGTTAAAATGTGGGATACCTCCATTAGCGTTCTCTGTGATAATGTAGTTGGCATGGTTAAAAGTGCAAATGAAGTTAAACAACTGAGATATAAAATTAAAAAATGCTTTCCAAATATTTTTTTGGAAGGATTTTGCACTAAAACAAAAGGCAACACTTGTTTTTAGTCCCAAACAGAACGCGTTGTTTGCGGTGTTGGATCAATTCAATAAAGAGCTAGAAAAACTAGAAAGCCTAGCTATAATTGAAAAGTCGACCATTCAGACTAGGCAGCTTCGACGGTTTGTGTAAAGCAGGAAAAAAAAAAAAAAAAAAAAAGAGCGGGGGTGGACTTTTCAACTGGACTAAACGACTATTTACTTGAACACAACTATCCATTATTAAGCCCAGAAGAAGTGTTCACAAAACTAAATGGAGGAAAAACTTTCTCAAAGTTAGACCTCTTGGAGGCCTATCTACAGATACAGGTAGAGGAAGATTGCACACACCTTTTAACAATCAACACGCACCGTGGATTGTATAAATTCAAGCAGCTTCCTTTTGAAGTGAAAGTGGGACCTGCCATATTCCAACAAGTGATGGGCGCAATGTTAAATGATTGCGACATCGCTATCATTTATCTTGATTTTTGATAAAGAGTGAGTCAGTAGAGGAACACTTCAAACATTCTGAGCAGGATCACTGCCAGAGCACCTGTCTGGCTTCCGTGCCGGTGGCACATAAAAAGCATCATTTGAGCGTGATCATTACCAGTGTTGTCTTACTGGCACTTGAAAAAAAGATCACCATTTGAGCGTAGCCGTTTCCAGTACCGCCAGACTGGCCCTCGTGCCAGTGGCACGTAAAAGCACCCACCACACCCTCGGAGTGGTTGGCGTTAGGAAGGGAATCCAGCTGTAGAAACTCTGCCAGATTAGATTGGAGCCTGGTGCAGCCATTCGGTTCGCCAGTCCTCAGTCAAATCGTCCAACTCATGCTAGCATGGAAAGCGGACGTTAAACGACAATGATGATGATTCGAAAAAATAAATGAATATGGGTTTAGACTAACATGGAAAGTGTGAATTTTTGGGTCAAGTAATTGACGAAAGGGGACAAAGGCCAGACCGGTCAAGGGTGATGGCAATACGGGATATGCCTCCCACAACAAAATTTTTTGCAGGTCCGTTGAATGGTTATTACTACTTAGTCGTAGTTGACAGTCATATAAAATGGCCAAAAACTGTTAAGACCAACCTCCGCAACATGATCATTTAATATCTGTTGTCCATGCTGGCAAGAGTTGGATGATTTGACTAGAGCTGGCAAGTTGGAAGGCTGCACCAGACACCAGTCTGTTTGGCATGGTTTCTATGGCTGGATGTCCTTCCTAACGCCAACCACACCGAGAATGTAATGGATGCTTTTATGTGCCACCATTTGCATGACACCGGTATTGGCTTGATGGCTCTTCTCAAGCACAGCATAATGCCAAATGGACTCTGTCATTGCCTCTGTGAGGCCAAATGCTCGAAGCCCAGCATAATGCCAAATAGTCTCGGTCCTTGCCTCCTAGAAGCACAATGCTCGGAAGCTGCTTTTATGTGCCATTGGCACAAGTACCATTTGTGCGACACCTGTATCTGCCACGACTGTGATTTTACTTGGCTTGATGGGTCTTCTCAAGCACAACATACTGCCAAAGGTCTCAAGTCATTGCTACTGTGAGGCCCAACATTTGAAAGCAGCTATTTATGTGCCACCTCCAGAGGTGCTGGTTACGTGGCACCAGCATTCACTT
Source organism: Octopus bimaculoides (assembly GCF_001194135.2). Taxonomy (NCBI): domain Eukaryota; kingdom Metazoa; phylum Mollusca; class Cephalopoda; order Octopoda; family Octopodidae; genus Octopus; species Octopus bimaculoides. Next base: position 50,129,994 of record NC_068990.1, read on the forward strand.
GGCTTGATGATTCTTCTCAAGTACAGCATATCGCCCAAGGTCTTAGTCACTAGTCCTTGCCTCTGTGAGACCTAAAGTTTGGAGATCATGCTTCACCACCTCATCCCATGTCTGCCTGAGTCTACCTCTACCACAGGTTTCCTTCACAGTTAGGGATCAGCACTTCTTTACACAGCTGTCCTTGTCCATATGCATCACATGACCATACCAGCGCATTATCTCTCTTGCACACAATATTTGATGCCTCTTATGCCTAACCTTTCTCTCAAGATGCTTACACTCAGTCGAACATGCACACTGACATTGCATATCAAGCAAAGCATACTGGCTTCATTTCTTTCAAGCCCTATGCATGTCCTTGGTGGTCACAGCCCATGTTTTACTGCCGTGTAGCATAGCTGTTTGCACACAGGCATCATACAATCTATTTTTCACTCTGAGAGAGAGGCCCTTTGTTGCCAGCAGAGGCAGGAGTCTCTGCTGGTACAGTAATAAATTTTTTGCAAGAATTATTTGCAAGATTTGGCATCCCAGACGTGATTGTATCTGATAATGCAACACAAATTGTGTCCAGTGAATTTAGAAAATTCTGCAAAATGTTCACAGTAGAACATAAAACGATAGTGCCTTACCATTCCAGATCAAATGCACAGGCAGAGTGTTTTGTGCACACTTTAGAAGAGCTTTGAGAGAAGCAAACAAGAAAGGCCCCGATGAAGTTACTCTCCAGCAATTCCTAAGGGTATACAGGGTGACACCAAACCCCAATACACCAGCAGGAAGCTCACCAGCTGAACTGATGTTTGCAAGGAAGGTGAAATCAGTTGTTGATAAACTGTTACCCAGCAAGGAAAGAAAAAGTACCAGGAAAGACAATCCAAAATTTTTCAAAATTGGTGGTCATTAAGTCGTATAAAAACTAGGAAGAAGGAAAAATTACAAAGTACATAGGAAAAATGATGTGCAGAATTAAAAGCAAAAATGGTATTGAAAAATGACACAGAAACCAATTGAAGAAATGATTTATAGAAAATGAACCAGACAGATTGGAAGAACCTATAGAATGGCTGTATGATACATTCTGGGAACCAACACCATTACAGGTGGTTGAACCCACACGTACAAGTGGAAGAAAAAGGAAGGACACAGAGTTCCTACAAATAGACACCAAAAACAAAAATATTAAGTTGGGGGAAAAAAAAACACTAAAAAGAGAAGTGAATAAAGTAAAATAAAATTACTTGCTTCTCAAAGAAAAAAAAAAACTAAAAGGAGAGATGTAATGAAAATGGTATACTTCTTCCCACGTAACAATGTGGTATGAAAGAGCCACTATAAAGTCAGACAGTCAGTCGTTGTAGTAGGTCAGTAGTAGTAGAGTCATACGAGTTCTCAGGTGGAGTTAGTGTCAGTTATGTAATATATATAAGTTTCAAGTTACCATCAAGGTAGACGTTTCAAAGTCATTTGTCCTGTGGAGCTATCAGCGATAGCTTGATTGATGAGTCAAAGATAAAATGATGTGGAATACTGCTACAACATATTAGTGGACAACGCTCTACATTATAACACTTCTGCATCTGGCTTTTGTTGACATGGAGTTTAGTGTAGAAGTAGGAGTCCACCTTGTTCTTATGGCTGTTCTTATGGTGTACTCAGTGCAAGCTATGGACACATAAGAAGTGCAGTGGTATCACTGGCCAACCATTGGAGAAAGTAGTCTTTACATGTGGCAGATGTGCAGGTACATAAAAACATCAGGAATGTACAAAAATTAGACTCTCTCATATGTCAGTGGGGGAATCTTAGAAAAATACTAGCATAGTTGCTAGAATAAGAATTGGTTGGGTGAAGTTCAGAGAGCTACCACTTCTATTAATAATGAAGGACCTCTCCCTCAGACTGAAAGGCAGATTGCATGATACCTATGTATGAACAGCTGTGCCAAATGGCAGTGAGACATGAGTTGTAACTACTGAAGACATGTGAAGACTTGCAAGAAATGAAGCCAGTATGCTTTGCTGGATGGGTAATGTCAGGTAGAGTGTAAGTGATTCAAGAGAAAAACTGGGTATACGTAGCAATGAGGACGGTTGCATCAAGAAGTGCCGTTCTCTAATTTTAGAGGGAACATGTGGAAGGGGTAGACTCACGAAGACATGCGATGATGTAGTGAGAAAGGATCTACAAACGGGACTCACAGAAGGGATGATAGGTGATCGAGTCTTGGTGGTTTGCTGTACTTGAAATGACAGGTCAAGCTAAGCAAAAGTGTAGTTGCACCTGCATACAGTCTTGTCTCTTGCAACTCTCTTCAGCTGAGCATCCCTAATCTTGTGGGCTTTTAGGTGCTGGTGTCATGTAAAAAGCATCCGTGCTGTGTAAAAGCACCCTGTATACTCTATAAAGTGGTTAAGTGTTAGGAAGGGCAGCCAGCTGTAGAAACCATGCCAAAACACATGGAGCCTGAACAGCCCTCCAGCTGGCTAGCTCCTGTCAAAACCATCCAACCCATGTCTGCATGGAAAACATGTTAAATGATGATGATTATTGCCAATATTAACCTTTACCATTCAAACTGGCCATGTCCAACCAAAATATTTTGTTTTATGTTCAATCAACGAAATCTGGCCTCTCTCGCCTACCTTACAGTGTCACTCTCAAAATAAACAATCACATCATTGAAGTCTTGAAGCTATGAGATAATGCATTACTAATTCCAAACAGTATGAATAAATAAGCCTTATAGTTGAAAGAGTAATATGAATGCTAAAAGGTTAAAGCTACTGCTGCTAGTAACTTTAAAATTTTTATTTTTTGATTTTGTACTTGAAATATAAATTTTAGTCGTCCCAATGGCAGAGTGAATAAGGATTTAGAAAGTTTAGATGAAGAGTTTGGCATGTTTATTCTGATGTTAGTGCAGGGCGTGGGAAAAAAGCCATAAATGCTGAATCCTCGTTCCTTACTTCATAATTAGAAAAAATGTAAATATTTACTGTTTGGTAGCTGTGGAGTAGCCTTTGTAGATGGCGTTGTTGTAGTTGCTGCCATCACAGAACCTGATGTGGTGGAGCTGGTCAACGAAGGGGTTGTGCTGGTTGTCGTCGTCAGACTTACTGTAGTTGTTGTTGCAGATACAGAATGGTCATACTAACACAAAAATAAAAATTACAGTGAGAGCAAGAAGAAATACATAAAGCAACATTTAAAGCAATCAAAAACTGATATGACCGTGCAATTTCTTCGATTTTAAACAAGGACTTCATTTTAAAATTCTCTTTGATGCTAACTTTTAACACAAGGAGAGGAAATAACTTTCAAACACAGAAAATGAGAGCAAATGAGCTTTCTACTGGAACCAATGGCTGTAAGAGAAAAATCGCAAAATAGCTACACTAGTACCATGGAAAATAGGAGAAAGGAGGGAGGTGGCAATAAACTAGATAAAAAAAAAAAAAATTACCAGCAACAATTTATTCCTAATCTAACATAAATATCAGGCTGAGCAAAAAGTAAGCAACATTTTGAAACATGAAATTCATCACAATATATTTCAACAGTGCAGAAATTTTATTCATCAAAGTAAGTACCATTACAATCAACACATTTTTGCCAACGAGTTACAAGCTTGTTTATTCTGGTAACATAAAAAGCTGGAGTTTTTGAACGCACTTTCAGCATCTTGCAGAAAAAAGTGGAAGTCGGTAGGAGAAAGGTCTGGGGAATAAGCTGGGTGGGGAAGAACTTAGTAGCTTCTGGAGCATCGTTAGTGAAACGTGGTCGAACATTGTCATGAAGAATGATTGTCCCTCTTCATTTGACCAGTCTGGGATGGAGGAGTAGCAGTTTTTTTGTTCATTTTGGCAATATGTTTCTGCAGTAATCGTTTTTCCGGGTTTTAAGAAGTTACAGTGGACGAACTAGCAGTACACCACCAAACAAGTCACCATAACCTTCTTTTTGAAGAGCATAGGTTTAGGGAAGGTTTGTGGTGCTTCATTTTAGTCCAATCACTGCGAAGAACGTTATTAGTGCACAGAATTCACTTTTCATTGCCAGTTACAATACAGTCGAGAAATGGATTAGTCTGGTTAAAGAGAAGACGCGACAAGCAAATTTCACATCTGCATTTTCACATTTTCATTCAAATCGTGTGGTACCCATCTGTTGAGCTTTTTTGATTTTCTGATTGCACACAAATGGTTGCAGGCAGTTTTCTGGCTAACTTGAAGTTCTTTCGCCAGTTTCCAAGTGGTTTTAAGTGGATCTTTCTCAACGACGGTCTTTAATTGACCGTCATTGATGACAGATAGGCGTCCACTACGCTCACTGGTCATTTCTTCAAATGTTTTGTTGATATTGCGAGCAGTTTCAGCTGCTTTACATCCTTTTTTAAAGTTGAATAGCAAAATTGCTTGAATATTGC
>NC_068990.1:50136922-50146108 GCF_001194135.2 Octopus bimaculoides
CATTTTATTTACTATTGATCTCTAAGAAGTGCGAATATGTAACAATGGAAGAAATCTGTCACAGAGGTAGACCCAGGGAAGCATGGGACAAAGGGAATGAAGTATGATCTTTGGATGCTGAGTCACACTGGTGATGACAAGTGAGCAAGATCTTTACTGATTTGCGGTGTGTGAGAAGACACGACAAGCTAAGAGAAATCATAGCTGTGGCCAGTACTAGTGACATGTAAAAGGCACTCAGTGCACACTGTGGAGTGGTTGGCATTAAAAAGGGCATCCAACCATAGAAACCAAGCCAAAAAAAGACTAGAACCTGGTGCAGCCCCAGTCAAACTGCCTTACCCATGCTAACATGGAAAACTGATGCTAAATAATGATAAATGTGTATTCTCCTAAATAAGCTTTACACATCAACTATATATTTACAAATCAATACAACTATTCTTATTAGACCTTACTACTAATACCTTTCTCTAAAATGCCCAGATTTTTAGTACATGTGAGATTATATATAACCATGGTAGATGTACGAAAATGAAAGTGACCCCAAAACTGGCGAGAGAGAGAGTTTGTGGAATATGTGAGAAAGGAGCTGGAGAGCTGGCGGAACCAGTGGAAATGGTGAGAGAGTTTTATTATTATTTGGGAGATTAAAGTAGATGTAAGTGGTGGATGTGAAGCAGCTGTGACAGGAAGAGCGAGACTTGGTTGAAGTGTTATATGGGAAAAGGTTCTCATTAAAGATGAAAGAAAAGGTCTACAAGAGTTGTGTGAGAGCTGCAATGCTGTATTGCAGAGATGGTTTCTGAGGTGGAGAGAGAGAGAAAGATGGTAATTTTGAGAAGGACTGAGAGAGCAATGGTGAGAGAAATGTGTAGGGTAAGGCTGTTTGATAAGAGGAAGACTGAGGGTTTGATGGGAATGCTGGGGTTAGAGGTAATTGATAGAATGGTTGGCAAGGGTGAATGGAGTGAGGTGGTATGGGCATGTGCTGAGGAGGGTGATTGTGTTTGAGGTAAATGGAGCGCAAAAACGAGGCAGACCAAGGAAAATGTGGAGGAGAAGATTGGGAGGGTTGGTTTGAAAAAGGAGGATACCCAAAACCAGGTAAGATGGCGAGATAGTGCAAGGGTAGTTGCTATGGCATTGAGGTAGATCTGTCCACCTTTGTTAACGGGGACAAAATCCCAGATTTAAAAGACTAGATGATGATGATGATGATAATGCCCCATTCTTGAATAATTACATGTTGGAAGACGTGTATAATTAAATGATGAGGAGGAAACATAAAAATCTCAAAAGTTGCTCTGAAATCTAATATTACACTAAATAATGGTAACTAATTTTTCAACTCAATCTGCATTGTAGGCTATCAGACGAGCTATAATGAATTGGTGCCTGATCACTCATGTTGAACTCAAGGTCTGTACATAGCAATAAATAATCCTTTTTTTTTTTCATATTATAGCTCTGTTAGCTTAATTCCAACATTTTACAAAACTAGAAGAGTAACTCCTTCAAATCCCATAAACCCCAGCCATCTTGACAGTTCAAAGCTGACCCATTTTGTTCTGGTCAAAAACCTTCTGTATTTGAAGGACAACATTAAACCTGTTTCTGGCTGCTACATTTGCCAAAAGTTTATTCACAATGCTGCTATCTCACCATCTCATCAGATCTACAAGACATTCATTTTAAAGGGCCACTACATTTGGTCTTAAGTAATAAATGTTAAACATTTTTTCACTTAAATGCAATTATTGCAATCAAATCTCCACTAAGTACAGAGTGGAGATGCTAATATTTCACAGCAACCACTACACCAAATGATATGAAACCTAATGCAGCACAAAGAATACAAAGTCAGCTAATAATAAACTCTTTTTTTGCAGGAATACTAGAGAATATGACTGCATAGGAAGACAAACACCAAAGAATATGTGACTTGGTTCGTGCACAAGTCGATCCAAAGAGGATCTGAAGCATAGTCAGAGCATCCTTACGCACAGTTTCTAAAGTCAAGAAGAGAATGCATATGGACAAGTCCTATACCAGGACACCTGCCAACAGAACCTATGATGGCCAGGAAACTGGGGAGGTGCAAAAAGATTCTCACATACATCAAGAAGAATATGTCCACTGCGAAAATTTTCTGACAAGATCTTCACAGTGAATGCCATTGTGAATTGCAGTAACAACTGGTACATTGCAGAGGCAACAGCTGATGTCAGCGGCACCTCCAGAACAAAACATCTAGCCCAGGTTATGGCCTCTGACAGAAGAAAGATGCTCATCCACTTTTACAAGCCTGGAGAAAAGGTGGGTGCGCATGTACTATGTCTTGCCATTGTTCAAGACCAACTCCTCAGAGGGCAACTATGTGTGGATCCAGGATGGTGCACCCAGCCATACTGCCATGAAGGTACAGAATTTCTGCAAATCCAACTTTGCTGCTTTCTGGCCCTCTTCCAGCCTAGATCTCAACCCTCTGGTCTATGCCGTGTGGAGTATTTTGGAGCACACCCTAACAACTTTCTGAAGGCTGCCAGGATGTCCAGTGACTTTGTAATGAAGAGTTGTGCAGGGTTCTGGGGCTATATGGAGGCTGTAATTGCAAACAATGGAAGCCACATAAAACAAATTGCTTGTTTTGTAATTATATGTGAGTGTTATCAACCTATTTTTTAATTACTAAATCTATTGAGAGCTTCAAATGTTTCAGCAATTTTGCAAGTTTTGCTTCCCCACCCTGTACACATTGGCTGAGAAGTTATCGCAACAATAAAAGACTTAGCCATGCCAAGAAATACTTCAGATAAGTTTGAAGTTGGACATGACAAAAGTGCTTGAAGTGAACAAACTGAGAGTTATAAAAATTGTCATGCTTTCTGATAAAGCAGGAACACAACAAACTGATGAACCTTTGTCTGAGCAAATATATGAGATTTTTTCGCTATGAATATATTAATTGCATTTTCTGTTATTCTAAATTTGAAATAAACCTATTTTAATTATATACATGTAGCATTTGGAAATACAAATTTCTGTATACTGATATCATTTAGGGATGTGTGGGGCACAAGGAGTAATATTTACTGAACTTTCAACTTTGATAAACTTTATAAATACAAATGTTCACTCCTAACAAAAACTACATTAACCAGCTTTTTCATAATCTGCTGGAGTGGCTCTCATCCCAATATATTTACACATCATTACACATACAGTTAAAGGAAGAAATTACTAAAATTAGTCATTGCTCATCTTGCCCCACTTTAGACCTTTTTTTTGTTTTGAATTGAAAATGATTAAATTAGACATTTGTATGAAGAAAAAAGATTTTGATTGTTAAACACCAAAAATTATGCAGGTATTTTATTAGCAACCTCAATTACAATCAGGTGAAAGATGAGAAAAAAATTTCTTAAATGTAGCTGTCACTTTATATTTCAAACTCAACTTCAACAACTACGCTGACCAATTTTTAATCCCAGAGATGATGCAACAGTGTAGTCAGGAGAAGAATTGTTGTTTCATTGTTTATTTTAGGTCAAAAGTTATTTAAAAGGCAAAACAGCAGAAACTGATTGCAGTATCAACCAAGCATTTGAACTGCAGACTGTCAATGAATGCACAACTCTATACTAGCTCCAAAAACTTCACAGGGTAGACAAGCACCTTGAGAATGAGGAAGACCACAAATGACATTTTGCAATAGAAGAATATGATTGAAAGACTTGAAAGGTTGCAGAAGAACTAAATACCGACTGATCAATAGTTGTTGGATATTGGTACCATGTTGGAAAGTATGAGGACAACATACTTGACAAATATCGCACGAACTGAATGGAAGCAACTTTCATGAACGGAAAAAAAAAAAAAAAAAAAAAAAAAAAAAAAAAAAGACACCCTAAAATGGTGGTAATCTTACACATTGGCTAGGCTAAAATAGAGCACCAGAATACTTCCTGAAATCAAAGCCACATCAAAAGAATGTTATGGTCACTGTTTGGTAGTTGGCAAGAGGAATGGTTTCTCAAAACCATCCCAGCAGAGAAATATTAATAGGAAACTGACAAAAATGTACCAAGAATTCCAACATTTTCACTCAGCATTGGCTAACTGTAAAAGGACCAATTTTTCTCCTGACTACGTCTTATGACTGCAGAAATTGAAAGTACCTTGCCCAGCTCACTCTCCACATGTCTGATGACCAGTTTTTCTTGTAGTTCAAAATATCTTTAAAGAATTCATAGATTCAGACATCATCATTGTTTAACGTCCGCTTTCCATGCTAGCATGGGTTGGACGATTTGACTGAGGACTGGTGAAACCAGATGGCTACACCAGGCTCTAATCTGATTTGGCGGAGTTTCTATGGCTGGATGCCCTTCCTAACGTCAACCACTCAGAGTGTAGTGGGTGCTTTTACGTGTCACCCGCATGAAGGTCAGTCAGGCGCTACTGGCAACGCCACGCTCAAAATGGTGTATTTTATGTGCCACCCGCACAAGAGCCAGTCCAGGGGCACTGGCATCAAGAAATCTATATTATTGGAATAAAGAGATTTGTATTTTGTTAGGCAAAAATAAGTAGATTCTAATGGTTATAATGTTAATAAAATTTATTCAGAACAAATGGGTAAAAATAGCAATTATTTTTGTACTACCTATCAATGATTTCAAATTATTAGAAAAACCCTTCTGTCACAAACACCCACCATTATAATTTAAACACAAATGTTAAAGCTAAGTCAATGTTTTTATATACACTAGCAATACCTCAATAACGGAGGGAGGAAAACTAAAGTAATACTGTCCCCACTTCTAGACACTGCAAATCAAGGTAAAGACTATCCACAGAAGTGTTGTTCATGTTTCCAGTAATATATGCCAGGTAAGTGGGCAAAATGGCAGAAAATATGAAAGGTGTATGAATTACACAGTGGGTATTGCAACTGGTTAAAGTGTCATGCATCAGGGATATTATTACTTCTACTAATAACTATAAAGTTGAATATTTATCAACTGATGGTCCAGTCAAATGAACTAAGTGAGGATTCAGAAGTTGTAGCTTACATTAAAGTAAAAATGAAGAATTGTGAAAGAGTTCTTTGACAAAAGGAGGTCTGTTAGCAACTGCATACCAAGACATGAAGCATTAATTAATTTTCTATTTACATGTGCCAGTGTAGGCATGGCTGTGTAGTTAAAGAGCTTGCTTCCTAACCCTGTAGTCTTGGGTGTCTTCTGCTATAGATCCGGGCTGACCAAAGCCTTGGCAGTGGATTTGGTAGATTGAAACAAAGAAGCCTGTTGTAAATGAGTGTGTATGTATTCTTATCCTGAATATCATGTAATGCTTGTAATATGACCATCACTGGCATTTGCTTCTAGTCCTCTGTGAAAAAAACGTCTGGTCATAGAAAATATTACTTTGCATGAAAACAAGTATTGGTAACAATCCAGCCACATAAAATCTATCTCAACAAATTCCATATGAGCCAGGCAAATATGGAAAAGTAGATGTTAAATGATGACGATATTATATATATATATATATATATATATATATATATATATATATATATATATATGAGATAGTTGATAGATTAGCTAATAAATTATAGGGATATATGGTTTGTTATGTAATAACTAAGACTATTATCAATTTTATTTTACTACACACCAAACTGCAAAAAACAATGTGACCATTTGCAGTTCTAAACAGATGTAACACAAATAAAGGATGGCTACTCTTAGGAGGAAAGTAAAAGCTTGTTAGTGGGATATTCTTCTAAATTTGGCTGAGATCTTGCAGAAAAGACAGTGAGCCAATTATGCAAACTCAGGTAAGGTTGGTGCCCAGTGGACTGTTGACTGAAATAGGTTTCCAATGTGCATTCTAAAAAGATCCCAGTATGCAAGGTACTTCACATCTTTTCATGAAAGAAGTATTAGTTCAGCTTTTGTATAATTTAATTTCAATAAAATCGATTTCAAATTTACTGTAAATGGAATCACAAATTTGTTAATACCATTAAATCCTTTCATCAAGTACTTCTGTGTTGTTAGATGCACTGAAGCTCAAACTCCCATAAAGTGCATTATTTTATATTCAAACAACATTTAGATAATTTTACACTTCCTTCACTTTGACTGAAATTACAGTAAATTTGAAATAAAAGTTCTGTTCTTGATTAATTCTAAGAATGTTTTATAAAATTGTGTTGTACAGACAAGCTTCATGTAGTAATAAACAAAAAAGTTATTCATGGATTAAGATTTGTTTCTGTCAAAATATTTCAGAATTTAATGGTATCACACATTCTAGTGAGGGTAACTCTCAGACTGTAGTTTTCAAAAAGAAAATATGAAAAAAGTTGAGAAGAATGGTTATATGTCATATTGCAGTTCACTTCAATCCATGCCAGCAAGGAAGAAAAATCGAAAAAAAGAAAGATGAAGATAACTGATGACTTCTGATAAAAACAAAAATGACAAAAACAAACCTTAGATGGTGGTGGTAGCTTAGTCCGTTGAGGTTTAACTCTCTGTTGTTGTATTGTATGTTGGTTTGACTGTGTGACAGTCGTACTCCCTGAAACTGAATGAGATGTTGCTGGATGACCAGTTGCATTGGCAGCTGACAACGAAGCCAGATGACTACCAGAAGACTGCTGACCTGATAGAGAAACCATAGAATTCACAGACTGGTTACCAATAGAGGAGGGTAGACCAGACGTCTGATTGCTTGATGTTCCAATCTGGAAAAGTTAAAAATAATATTATAACTAATAAAATTTCTAAAAACAATTTATTTCATAAAATTTGAAGCATCTTATATGTAATCATCATCATTATCATTTAATATCTGGATTCCATACTGGCTTGAGATAGATGGTCTGACAGGGTCTAATGAGCTGAAAGATTGTATTTCCATGGCTGGATGCACTTCATAATGCCAACCATTTTAGACTGTACTGGATGCCTTTTCCTGGGACCAGCACTTGCAATGCTGAGGCCTGAAAGTGACATTTATAACTGAAGAACAGGAAAGAGCAGAGTGAATGGCAAGAAAGGAAGAAGAGAATGTAGCAAGGAATAGGAGAGAGGAAGGGATAGAACTGAAAAAATGATGGGCTGTGTAGGTTATTCAGTATAAGAAGCATTTATGGATAGAAGGTAGATGAGGGTAGAGAGGAATCCTCAGAGTCTATAAAGAAAAAATGTGTGGATGAAAAGATTAAAGAGGTAAAAATGAGATGGAAATGTTGGAAAGGCAGGAGCTATGGGGTGGTGGTGGAGGAGGTGCAAAAAAAAGTAGGCATTATAGGATACCACAAAAGTAGGAAAAAGAACATTGAACAGTTAAAGTGTCACAGATGGGTAGGAAGTGGAGAGGAAGGAAGGTGGAGTGGGGGAACACTAGGTAGGTGGGTGCAGCAAGAGAAAAACTAGAAGGCATCCTTGAGGTGTAAGGGTGGGTAGTGGGATAAAGTGGGATAAAGTGGTGTTGGGTGGCTATAGAGATAACTCAGGAGAGAGTGTGTACTGTGAGTACATACACACACACACACACACATATCTGTGGTAGAATTGGAAGTTTTATCAACATAAATAAAACTGATTGTGCAAAATCTGAGTCCAACAATAAAGGCATCCAGCTGAAGAAAATCCACCTTAACGACTAACTTATTTCTCACCATATTAATGTAATTTTTGGATCACAATCTAATGAAAGGTGTCTCAAAACAAATCTAATTACAGGTAAATTCAACAAAATATACATTTTGTTTAAACAGGACAGAAAATACGTTATTAGATAATATTCAATGATTATACAACAAAATTTTGATATCTTTCTTTTATTTGTTTCAGTCATTAATTAGACTGCAGCCATATTTGAGTATTGCCTTGAAGAAAATGAAATACACATCATCAACTAAATGAAATTAAACTTACATGTATACATAAATACACAGAAACATACATAATGATTTGCAATCCAAATTAATGAAACTTTGTGATATCTTTACAGGTAAATTAAATTACAGGTCAATACAAAATCTATGTTTTCTGCACAACACTGATTATTCATTTAATTGCTCTACCAGTCACTTCTTCCCACCTAAGAATTTTTAATTTAAGATAGTATTTTTGAAAAATAATTTTCATATGATTTCAGCAGATATAATCATATCAAATTATTCATGTGAAAAATAATTACATACTCCTATAGTATTTTTAAGTGATTCTGTTGCTTGCTGGTTGTACTGAGCAATGTACTGAGCTTCTGTTACAGGGTCTTGAGCTTTTTGAAGTAATGCACCAAGATCCAATCTGCAAAAGAGGTTTGCACATTAGTTAGGAAATTGAAAGTTTGACAAGTATAAAAAATGACAAAGAACAAAATATTTCTATCAATAATATAACAATTTGCTACAAGATATTTAGGAAGTGGTCACTGAACAATAACAATGGGGAGTGAGGATCCACATTAGCTACATATAGGTACATATTTCTGAAATTTAGCCAGTTACATTTCAGCATATATGTTCATGAAGCAGATTTCTTTTGTTCTTTTATAATCACTGTTCTAAAGGCAAGTCCTTATTCTAAGAATTCCATAGGAAAACAAGAGGCTAAAGTTTAGTATCAGGCCAAACTTTCCATTAGACATTGTTTCAATGTCTTATCTAAAGATTCTATGTTTTACCAAATAATATGAACATTAATGAGCATCTTGATGTATGAAATTACTTGATTTGTTGTATAAAGGGTGACATTAATTTGAGGATTGGTAGAAAGTTTATTATTAGTCTGGGAAACACACAACACTTAGGTTAAGAAATATCAAATATTAATTTGTAACTAACTTCAATAATGTATTGAGGTATGTATGTGTGTGTGTACATATATATGAGTGCAAAAGAGTGACGACCAAAGTGCAGGTGTGACCATATGGTAAGAAGCTTGCTTCCTAACTACATGGTTATCTTCTACTAAAGCCCCAATCCGTCCAAAGCCTACATACATAAATACACACACATAAATATATATATATATATATATATACACACACACACATACATAGATACATACATATATGTACACACACAAATATATATATACATATATATTTATCAACATAGAAACACACACACACACACACACACACACAAAT
>NC_068990.1:50146128-50147112 GCF_001194135.2 Octopus bimaculoides
ATATATATATATATATATATACACCGACCTATACATATGTATATGAGAATGGAGACAAATGCTCAAGATGTTCATTTATATCACCATATCACCTACATAAGTTTCAATTGATGCATTTAAATAAATCCGAGAGGAAGAATAATGTGAGAAAATGCATCAATCTCACAACAGTGCTCATCAATAACGATGAGAAAATGCATCAATCTCACAACAGTGCTCATCAATAACGATGAGAAAAAATTTGCTTTCTCTTAATTACTGATTTTTGAAATGGACAAATCCTCACTTGAATCCACTAAATTCCGATTTTAATTTGTCTGATTACTTTATCATTCAAAACTATGTATCTTACCTCCCTACACCATTTTGGAACAGATTCACAACCAGAAATGTGACACGTTTGTAAGTTTTTCCCTGATTTCCTTAACGGATTTTGCATTGACGAAGTGAGGCAACATCCTTTGAGATAATTGTAGAGATGCATTTCAACAGACTTTTCTGGTTATCGCATGTTTTATTTTTATATTATTTTGGTTTCATTAACTTAAATTTTTAGTCGCTTTTATTATGCATTCATTTAATACGTATATTTTACTTCATTTGACTTCACTAGCATTAAACTTTTAGGTCTTATCACCGTTTATTTGTATCTATGTGTATATTTTACCATTAGGTGCCCTAATGTTTTAATATATACTTATATTTGATTAATGATAATATGGGAACGTTATAAAGTTGTTTTAAACAATTGCAGCTTTTATTCATGATACCTTTCAATTTATTTCTCTTTTCGCATCAGTGTCACCTGAGCACTTCCAGCTGCAGTCCTATTTTTCTTCTTCTGTATAACGTATTTACTTTACGGTTTCACCAGGTTCTAAAGTTATCCTCATATACACACACATATATATATACACACACAAACACACATATCAATATATATATATATACATACATATATATATATATATACATATATATATA
>NC_068990.1:50147212-50149276 GCF_001194135.2 Octopus bimaculoides
AGAACTATAATAAAATACAAAGCAATAATTATTAAAATAATAAAATGACTGCACGTATTTCATAACCAAATTTTCAAATAGAAAATAAAATCAAATCAAATTGAGTAAAATAAATCGATTGAAAATTAATTCTATTCAAAAATATAGCTAATCTTCGGGTCAAAATACAACAACAATAATAAAATGAATATATACATATATCAACCAACAATAAATAAGAAATGAATTTATATAAAAATACTTATTTTATCAATAAGTAAAAGCACTTATTTTTGCAATAAATAAAAGAAAAAAATATTTAACAATATTATTCTTATCGAAGCTTTAGTTTAAACTAAAAATTAAACGTTATACTATTAACATATCTTTTATTAGAATATATAACAAATGAATTTCTATAAAAATACTTATTTTAACAATAAATAAAAGAAAAACATTTAACAATATTATTGAAAATAAATGCAATACTTATCGAAGTTTTATGTAAAACTAAAATTATAAACGTTACATTATTAACTTTACATTTATTAGAATATAAACTAACAAAAATAATAAATGAATTTATATAAAAATATTTATTTCACCAACAAATATGAGAAAAACATTTAACAATATTATTGAAAATAAATTCAAAGCTTAAAGCACCACTGATGCTATATTTCTGGTGAGACAGATGCAGGAGAAATACATAGCCAAAGATAAACCTCTGTACCTGGCGTTCGTTGACATGGAGAAAGCCTTGACAGGGTCCCCCGATCCCTTATCTGGTGGTCAATGAGGAAACTAGAGATAGATGAGTGGTTAGTAAGAGTTGTGCAAGCCATGTACAGGGACGCTGTCAGTAAGGTGAGGGTTGGCAACGAGTACAGTGAAGAATTCCGGGTAGAGGTAGGGGTCCACCAAGGTTCTGTCCTCGGCCCCCTCCTATTTATCATAGTCCTCCAAGCAATAACACAGGAATTCAATAACACAGGATGCCCCTGGGAGCTCCTCTATGCTGATGGCCTTGCCCTAATTGCTGAGTTACTATCAGAACTAGAGGAGAAGTTTCAGGTGTGGAAGCAAGGACTAGAATTGAAGGGCCTTAGAGTCAACCTAGCTAAAACCAAAGTCCTAATAAGTAGGAAGGTAGACAAGATACAAACCCCTTCAGGTAGATGGCCTTGCTCAATCTGCAGAAAATGCGTAGGTAGAAGCTCATTAAGATGCACCCAGTGTAAGCTATGGACACATAAGAAGTGCAGCAATATCAAAGGAAGGCTAACTAGCAAGATAGTTTTAGCATGTGGCAGATGCTCAGGCGCAATAAACACTGAGAATGTGCAGAAAACAACCTGGGCAAAGTTCAGAGAGCTCTTACTTCTGCTGGTGACAAACGGCCTCTCACTCAGAGTAAAAAGCAAACTGTATGGCTTCCGTGGCAGTGTCTGGCTTCCGTGCCGGTGGCACGTAAATAACACCAGCGTGATCGGTACCAACGTCGCCTTCCTGGCATGTGAAAAGACATTCGAGCGAGGTCGTTGCCAGTGTCGATGGACCGGTCCCTATGCAGGTGACACGTGAAATACACCATTTCAAGTGTGGCCGTTGATCGTCACCAACATTGCCTCCCTAGAACTTGTGCCAGTGGCACGTGAAGGGACATTTGAGTGAGATCGTTGCTAGTGCCGATGAACTGGCTCCTGTACAGGTGGCATATAAAATACACCATTTCGAGCGTGGCCGTCACCAGTACCGCCTGACTGGCCCGAGGGCCAGTGGCATGTAAAAGCACCCACTGCACTCTCGGAGTGGTTGGCGTTAGGAAGGGCATCCAGCTGTAGAAACTCTGCCAAATCAGAATGGAGCCTGGTGTCGCCTCCTGGTCCACCAGTCCTCAGTCAAATCGTCCAACCCATGCTAGCATGGAAAGCGGACGTTAAATGATGATGATGATGAATGAAAGGTTAAACTTTATATAACTTAAATCATAATAAAACAATTAACTATATTGTATAATCAAAGAAATTAAATAAAAAAGACTACTTATTTATCCCATAAAACAAAAAGAAATATTAAACAGTA
>NC_068990.1:50151961-50152693 GCF_001194135.2 Octopus bimaculoides
AATACATAAACTACGGTTTAAGCAACATATTACCTGCCTCTGGATGCCCTCTTCCCAAGACGGTACCTATACAGGTGATCCCCAGGAGTGCCTCCAGATTTAAACATCCCCTGGTTGCTTGGATGCTTCAGACTACCCCTGAAGGATCGAGGCAAACCTACCACTTACCTATATATATATATATATATATACACACAAATATACACATACACATATATACACACATCATCATCATCATTGTTTAACGTCCGCTTTCCATGCTAGCATGGGTTGGACGATTTGACTGCGAACTGGTGGAGCCCGAAGGCTACACCAGGCTCCAATCTAATTTGGCCGAGTTTCTACAGCTGGATGCCCTTCCTAACGCCAACCGCTCAGAGAGTGTTGTGAGTGCTTTTACGTGTCACTCGCACGAAGGCCAGTCAGGCGATACTGGCAACTGCCACGTTCAAAATAGTGTATTTTATGTGCCACCCGCACAAGAGCCAATCCAGGGTCACTGACAACAATCTCGCTCAAAAGTCCTTACACATGCTGCGGGCACAAGTACCAGAAAGGCGACGCTGGGCACAGGTGCCATCCCGATTTTGCTTTCGCTTGCCCCAATAAGTCTTCGCAAGTTGAGTTTCGTGTCCAATGAAGGAGACAACGTTGGCATTGGTGCCAGTCGTCGAATTTAGTTCGATTTCGATTTCACTTGCCTCAAAAGGTCTTCGCAAGCGGAATTTAGTG
>NC_068990.1:50153194-50154088 GCF_001194135.2 Octopus bimaculoides
CCTCATCCCAGGTGTTCCTGGGCCTACCTCTTCCACAGGTTCCTTCCACTGCTATGGTGTGGCACTTTTTCACACAGCTATCCTCGTCCATTCTCGCCACATGACCATACCAACGCAATCGTCTCTCTTGCACACCACAACTGATGCTTCTTAGGTTCAACTTTTCTCTCAAGGTACTTACACTCTGTCTAGTATGCAGTATGCACACTGACATTACACATCCATTGGAGCATACTGGCTTCATTTCTTGTGAGCCTACGCATGTCTTTAGCAGTCACAGCCCATGTTTCACTGCCATGAAGCATGGCTGTTCGTAGACATGCATCATACAGTCTGCCTTTTACTCTGAGCGAGAGGCTCTTTGTCACCAGCAGAGGTAAGAGCTCTCTGAACTTTGCCCAGGCTATTCTTATTCTAGCAGCTACACTTTCAGCGCACCTTTTCCCACTACTAACTTGGTCACCCAGATATCGGAAGCTATCAACCACTTCTAGTTTTTCTCCCTGGAATGTGGCAGAAGTTGTTTTCTGCACATTTACAGTGTTTATAGCTTCTGAACATCTGCCACATCCGAAAACTAACTTCCTAGTAAACCTTCTTTTGATATTGCTGCACCTCTTATGTGTCCATAGCTTGCACTGGGTGCATATACATACATACACACATATACATACATACATACTGACACATACAGACTAAAACACACACACTCACACATATATATATATACATATACACACATACACTCATATATATATATATATATATATATATATATATATAATAATATTATTAGGGACAAAATCCAAAATTACAGGTAAAAAACTCAATTAAAATCAATTTATAAAAAATTAAATTGAGCCTTATAGATAAAGTATATATAAAATATATATA
>NC_068990.1:50156735-50166916 GCF_001194135.2 Octopus bimaculoides
TATATATATATATATATATATATATATATATATATATACACATACACACACGTGTGTGTGTTGGTTTGTTTACATCCCCATAACTTAATGGTTCAGGAAAAGAGACCAATAGAATAACATGTTAAGGTTATCTCTATAGATTTTCTATAGAAATTATAACTAGCAGTGATTTTGTTATGACATTTCATCAATAGAATAAGTTCCAGACTTATATATATATATGTTGACTAACCCCTTCAAGGCAGTACCCTAGCGTGACCACAACCCAATGACTGAAACAAATAAAAGATAAAAGAATACATAATGTTCTTAATAGACTTACCAAGTTTCACGGGAAAACCGTCTGGTAATTTGGTCATCATAAACTCCCTCAACTTTTGAAACTGTTTAAAAGGAGCAATAACTTCAAGTACATCCAATAACCTATAAAATATAATTATAACATGATCATGACAAATTAAATGAATCTATATAAAATCATTATTGTTTCATTTTAGTTTATTTCAATTTGTTTACCTCCATTACCTTTAATAAATTTTACAAAGTAGAAAAAAGTAGTATTAAAATCAAAGAAAATCCAGTTAGATTTTAAAATGAAATAAAAACATTTGAAAGAATAATCAAAAATGCACTATCAAGACAGAACAAAACAATCTACAACTCTTGACATCTTCTTTACATCATCACATCTGAAAATTTGTTTCCATTGTTTTTTGAGTTGAAATCAGTCAAACCTAGCAGCTAGATAATTGTTGCTTTTGAACCAACATTTCATGGTAATTACTTATATTAAAGAACGGGGATCATAATAACGATCAATTTTATTTATCTTGGTTTGTAGGTTCTACTTTGAATTTTTTTAATTCCTGCTCTTGTACAAATGATTTTTATATCCACAATTCATTAATATTTTCTTCTCAGAAGACTCCACTGAAATCTATTAAGGTCTGGAAAATATCTGTAAATGATATTCAATTTATTCTATTTTCAATAGTTAGTCAAAAAGTAATTATAGGTACAACATTGACTTCCTGGACATTGATAGTCTGGATCCTCTTATAATTTGCACTAATTTATGAGCAGGAACTTCAAATTCTTATGGCTGTCAGACTAGTTTATTGGGTGCTCACAGATGATACTTACTTTACACTACACTTGCTGGTGGCTGATACCTCAATTCTGTGAGATTCTTAGCCTATTATTCTTAAATTTAATCCCAACTCTGGCTTCCAACAAAGATGAGAGGGACACTGAAGACTAGTCCATATTGATTCAAGAGAAAGTTGAGCTGTTAAAAAAACTGAACTTTGGAGCAGAAGATTTGTGAAAATTATGGTCTTAGTAAATCAACTGATAGGGAAGCAAAGGGAAAAACTATTGAAATTCTCTAGAGACAGTGACTGCAGGAAGCAAATGTGCATTAGAAAAACAATGAAATCTAGTAAGAGTAGTGATCCTGATCAAGTGATAATGTAATGGTTTCAACAACTTTCAAGTGATGGAGAAAAATTATTAGGTACAATGATAATAGAGCAGGCTCAGTTGTTCCACAAAGAATTTAAGCTAGAATATGAGTGCAATTATACTGAAGGATGGCTTCACAGATTTAAGAAGTGTCATGGAATTTCCTTCAATAAAGTGTGTGGAGAAAAATGATCAGCAAGCCAGGAAGGATCTGCTGAGTGTGTGGATGAATTTCTGAAACTTGTAGCTGACAAGCTACGGTCTTGAACAGTTGTACAAAGCAGATGAAACTGCATTGAATTGGCGATGCATACTAAGGAAAACATTAAGAGTTGAAGAAGAAACACCCACAGGAGTCAAACAAGAATAGACTTATCACAGGGTGCTCAAATGCAGTAGCTATGCACAAATGTAAACTTTTGGTGATAGGAAAAAATAAATGTCCCAGGGCTTTGGAAGGTGTTAAAATTTACTTAGTACTATATTGTGCAAATAAGAACAGTTGGATTACAACTGAGATTACCACAAAATAGTTTGAAACGTTTTTTTTTTTGTACTAGAAACCAGAGTACACCGCATATCTGTAGGCTTACCAGATAACTGTCAAATTCTTCTTATTCTGAACAACTGTTTAGCACAACCCAAAGCTGAATTCTTGTATGTTACTTGTCCAACCCCAAGACCAAGGAATATTGCACTCTCTAAAGGTAAAGTATCACTCAATTTTCATGAAATGTATGTTAGATGGCAAGTCTGTACTGACATTTATTAAAGAATTTTACATGAAGGATGTTCTTTGGTTCAGTGCATGGGAGAATGTTGAAACGTCTACAATAAAGAAAGCCTGGCATAAGTTGTGATCTGGCCTGATGTTTGAAAATGCACCTAATGAAAATGATTATGATAATTCACAGGCTTTCATTCATCAAACAAAAAAGTTGTGGTTCATGAGTTGCTTGAGAATGCAGAAAATGCTGCAAGACCTGTTGCTTAGAATATAGCAAATAATCTTACTTAAGAGTGGATGAATATTGACAAAAAAGAAACACCTGTCTATAATTTCCAAGTTTTTCAGACTTGGAAAATATAGACACTGTTCTGCATACTGATAAAAATGTAAGAAAATGAAGATGAAATGGTGGTAGCTGGAAGGATTTTCCCACGATGAATTGATTGAGTTGGTGACTTAAGTAATCAGGGGTTAAAACAGCAAAGTTTTATGGAACAAGAACTAATGAATTTATGTTTGTTGCATAAAAAATTATACAGGGAAAGATCAAAAAGCATGAAGCAACTTTACTTGGATGATATGTTTAAAAAGATAGACAAGAAGAATGTGTAGAGTAATTAGTAAACTTGTATTTAATTGGTGAGGGTGCATGGCCTAGTGGTTGGGGTGTTACACTCACAATTGTGAGATTGTGCTTTCAATTCCTGGATTGGGCAGTGCATTGTGTTCTTGAGCAAAACATTTCACCTCACGTTACTCTGTGATCATTTTGACATCTGACATGTGGCATACTGTGCACCTGTTCAGGCAATGTCGATTTGATGGAGGGAGTGAACTAATATACAGCACATACATTTGATTACTGTAAACAAATCACCTGTGTATATTGTTCAAGAAGTTGCTGAACTGTCCTTCTCAGACTATGAGAGACTACTATCATCATCATTTAATTGGTTTAACAATATTGTTTAATTAATCCTGCTTCACAGTATTTTGCAGAGTATAGTATTAACAAAGATGTATCATTTATACTAACGCACAGATACTTGTATTTCATTTAAATATTTAAGTAAATTTAATATTTGTTTAATTTAGTGTTGACCAAGGTAACCACCCCCAGTTTGGGAAAACCAGTAATCCAGAAGAGCTTTGGAACCAAAAGTTCTGGAAAATCAATGTTGAACCTGCAATACAAATCCAAAGTCATGATTGTGCAAGATATTGCAATTTACATATATAAAAAATTTTAGGTGGTGATACTGTTGCTGCCACTACATCTTTTTTAGTTGGACAGCTAAATGCCTTTCCAGATAATTTGGTTCCACTGGTCTCCACACACACACACACACACATACACATGTCTGTATGTATGTATATATGTCACTATATGTACAGTGGCCTACAATATCTTTATGGCCAACGTAATAAAAGTGAAATATCTACCTTGATGAAAAATTATCCAAAGTGCCTCTGAAATTTTGTCTCAGTATTTTGTTGGCCCTCCTTTAGCAAATAGTATGGCTTTTCACCATGGATTTCATTAAATTATCAACTCTTTGGCCAATGCTTCTTTTAATTCTATAATCTTATATTATAAAAGATAAATGGACCATCTATTAGAAGGAGGGGGAAAAAGGGGAAGAATCAAAATATGTCACAATGTATTTTTAGAAGGGGAGGAGAAAAAGTTGTTGTTGAGAGAAATACAAAGTGTGTGTGAGGGAGAGAGAGAAAGAGTGTGTGTGAAAGACTAATATATATATACATATATATATAGAGAGAGATAGGCAAGTAGTTGTCACCATAGTAACTAACAAGTTTTGATTAAAACACAGGAATTTTAAGTGGCTTCAAAAAACGACTTTCATTATATAACAATATAGTTATTTTATTGTTTTTTTTTTGTGTGTGTATTTCTGTATGTAATGACAAGTTGTTGTTGAGAGAGAAATTCAGCAAGAGAGAGAATGTGTGTGTTTGAAAGATAGAATTAAAATTTGTTTCAAGAAAAAAAAAAACAGGTTGTTGTTGAGAGAGAAATACAGTGAGAGTGAGAGGAAAAGTGTGTGTGAAAGATAGATAGGTAGACTGTTGTCACCTTAGTAACTAATGTGACTTTCATTATATAACAGTCTATTATCAAAAGAAGGTGTACATGATTAACAAATATTTTTATCAGCAGTGTAGTGATGGATAAAGACCTAGCTTATATAATAACTTCTGACAATCTTGCTTGCATCTTTATATCAGGATGTTCCCATATTTATTCTACAGGATCAAGATCTGGGCTTTGAACAATTCAGAGAACCCTTTCCTTGAGTTCTTCTGCAAGCTTTCTTATCAATTCTTACATTAGTATTCCCAAGTATTTGGCAGTATTTAAATGATTTTTGACAAAAATAAGCTCTGATTTGCATATCGCCTAAACTAATCCTCCCCCATACTTAGATGTTCCCTTTAAACAACCTGACTTCCATACTTCAGTTTTGTTGTACCACTTATATATTTGTCTTAAATTAAAAAATTAGCAGAATTTGCTTTCATCAGACCAAATCTTGTCTTCCTTGTTAAGTCAAGCTGAATCTTTGGAATCATCGGTTTATTTCTTACAACTTTTTCTTCGTATCCAAAGTTTTAAGTCAATGTTTAATAAGTTCCCACTTAAACGCTCTTATAGCAGGCTTAGATTTGAATCCACATGAGCTCAGTAATGAGAAATAGGCCACATCATATCAGGTGACTTGCCCTGAACTCTGATGAATAGTATTTCAGTTGTTATCAGTAGAAGTTTCCATGTGCTTCCTGCCAAAACATGGCTATAGATTGAAGTGTGTGTGTGTGTGTGTGTATCAAGCTCTCATAGGCAGAAAGACAAAACCTGTGCAGCATGGCAGAGAAGCAGTGGTTGAGAGGTCCCAGAGAAGACAGAGGAACAAGATTCTTGGTTGACTGTTCAATCTGGAGTTAAAAAAAGAATCACTCGACTTCCATGAACACAATATTCTCACTTCTCAAGACATTCACAATTCTCACTTGTTACACCATATGAAGATGCAGCTATCTAATCCTTGACCTGCCTGCTTACATGCATACATACATACAAATATCATTTAAGTACATGTGCATATCTAGATATGCAACTATATGCATAAGAATACATACATAAAACAAAACATACAAATCTGCACATATATATACAAAAAATACCCTGTTAATGTTGAAATTCCAATGAAAGAGCCTTGGATCTAGGTTAGAAACCAGCACTTTCTCTATTGGCAAGAAATCTTGAAATAAAACTAATGACACACACACATATACAATTCACTGCTAGCAATCAGCAATACCACCTCTGGCAAATAACTATTGTAATCATGGTAATGTTTATGTATAAATGAATGGTTTCCTTGGAAACTTCAAATAGACTTGGTTTTAATATAGGTAATGCACACAACCCAACCTAACCAACATCACCAAATATCAATAACCCATTCTGCCAGTTCTGAACCTTCACTGCTACTCAGAAACTTTCTACAGCTTTCCAGATCTCTTCATTTAGTAATGTCCTTTTTCAATTTGTCTTGACTATGTTATTCACTGTAAAAGTAAAACTGAGCAAGTTCTTGCTTGGACTTTCCATACTGATGCCAGTTAATGACTTATCCACATGTAAATTCATTGATATCTTTTCTCCCCAATAGCTCCCATTGTTGAGTTTTATGAAACTGATGTTTTAATTTATCCCAAAACACAAATTCATCTAAGTACCTGCAAAGAAGTGATAACCCAATACACCAACAAAATCAACAGATGACTACTCTCTGTAGGCCACTGTATGTGCATCTATATTTGTCTCTATATGCATGTATATGTTTCACTGATATATATATATATATATATATATATATATCAGTGAAACATATACATGCAATGATTTTAAATGTAAATTCAGTGTAATAATTGTTTTGCATTGAGTTATAGAGGTTCAGTCATTTCTCTTTCTGTCAGAAGTGCAGTGAACCAGTAATTTGCAAGTTGGAAACCTGTAACCAACAAGGTACTGTACAATATAGTGTTGAATATAAATTCATTTAGCTTTAGCTTAATCACTGCTACTTAATGTGTCTTCAATTAATTAATTACATTGAGTTTGACAAACCTCAGCACATACTAGGATATTTATTTTATGCTGTTTACATATAACAATAGTAGTTCTAAATGGGCTATGAACAACTGATGTAAAAGATAAAGTGAAACTCTGCAGAATCATGTGTCTTATAGTTCAATAATGTCATTCATAGCCAGCTTGCTGTGTTTTCATGCAAGAATTTCTCCTCTGGAATGGTTACTGCAGCAAAGGTCTTCCCACATTTGAATGCAAATGCACTAACTGCATTAGTGATAACATGAATTCACTTGCTGTACACTTTCTGAAATTTTTTATGTAAATTTTGCATTTTCTGAAATTTTTGGGTATTTGAACAAATCCTTTATTTTGCTTTTATTTTTATATTTTATTTTCTAAATTATGTAAAAAAATTATATAAGCTTCAAATTTTGTAATAGTGGTTCAATGTGAATGATTTTCAAATGCAGTAATTAAGAGAAAAGGCATCAAGCACAATATATGGAAGAGTTTGAGCCTGATGTTTTAATTTCTATGTGGGTAAATGATGTTGACAGTGATACCAAGAGTGATTTCCAGAATAAGTGAAAAATTTTTTTAATTTCTCTTCTAAAATTTTCAGAAGAAATTGGAGCCAATTAATCATCTCATAACTCAAAGCCTATTGATTATTTACTTTTGTTTATCAATTCAAGAGTTTCAAATAAGCATGGTAGAGACTAATCACTATGCAAAATTATGAACAAAGAAAAAAGGAAGACAAACAGGATGCAATTAGAGCATTTTCACCATACATATAATAATTGGTATAATACTAAGCTATATATTGATATCATATAATATTGGCTAATTTTATATGATGATATATGATGATATCTAAATAACTTTATATTTGTATTTACCTGAAATTTGAGTAATTTTTAAAGAAATTTTGTAATAGATTTGTGGAAGAACATTTTAAATTGTTTAAAACACCTCTTTAAAATATTGATAAATAAAAAAAGTTAGAACTGTTTTACAAAACTGGTTTAAATTCATAAATAAAATATATAATTTGAATCAAATAGATGTGTATTTTATTTAAATAATAATAACAGAAAGGCTAAACAACTACTCATCAGTTATATAGAGACTGACTGCTTACAGCAAAATACTATAATTCTCCATAGTATCTGTTAGTTAAATGTACTAGGTCAATGACTGTTAAGTGTTAATCCCAAGAACACATACCAGAAACAGCATATAATCTGTCAACTTGTCATCTGGTGAATAAATATTCTATGACTACAGCAGGTATGACACTGTGATAGAAAAATAGTCTAAATAAAAATACAAAAGACTCAAGAAAATATAGAAATGAAATTGTTTTCCGAGATAACTGAAATTTTGTAATTTGTTTTCAGTAGAATAAAAAACCAAAAAACAAAACAAAACAAAATTGTAACATTTTGCTTAGAACAATATTAGTTGCTTAAGTTCTTTTGTTTTATAAAAGTCCTTTTTACAAATATCAAATTTCCACTATTTTCAATAAGATTTAAAAGAAATAATAATTCTAATATCTAAATTTTAGGAAAATAAAACTTACGCTTCAACAGCCATTGGAAAATCTTCACTCTAAAATAAAGCAAAGATACAGTATCATTTTCACAATTCAAGGAAAACAGTTGAGAAAAACTTTCAAAATTTCAAATAAAATATCAAGATTAATTTATTACAGGGGAAATTATAGATATATAAATTAAAAATATCCATCTTTATCTTACCCAAAAAAGTAAAGAACATATCTTTTCTACTTTTGTTTTGAATTCCTTTGATTCCAAAAGTGCATGTATGTCAGATTGCTTATGGAGGCTACTGAATTGTGAGAGAATGTGAAGCAGTGTGTGTGTGTGTGTGTGTGTGTGTGTGTGTGTGTGTGTGTGTGTGTGTGTGTGTGTGTGTGTGTGTGTGTGCGTGCGTGTGCGTGTGTGTGTGTGTGTGTGTGTGTTCTGTTGCTAAAGCTTTATAGGGTCTAACAGGTGTTTGTTCTTGGCAGAACATTGATAGGAAGATACTTTGTAAACCTAATATCTCAACAACCTTCAATATCATTCAATGAGTTACAATTTTCTGAATATTCAGTTACACAAACACAAAATCTTGTTCGGCAGTGGTTTCAGAGTATTTGTGACAGTAACACACACAGAGATTCTTAATCTAGTTCAAATAAAGATATAAACAGTGCTGATAAAGAAGTTGAAATTCCAGTTTTTTAATGAAGATCAATAGAAACTCTGACACATCACATGTTGGAGAAGGGGAATAAGAGAAAGAACTGTCTACTAGCAAGATCTAGCTGTGTTATAATAAGGGTTCCCTAGATGTGACTGAATGTGATCAACTAGAATGAGCTCATGCTTTGATAGGGCATTTCAACAGAAAATTCTTTTAAATTCACTCCACCTTTTACAGGGATTGCAACTGCTTCTGTGAAGGAAGTTTGTTCAGAACTTGATTGTCCTAATCTACTCATCAATGAAGAAGTCCTTCCTGTGCATCAGAAATGTACACCTGCTTCTTTCAGAAAATATTCATCTGTCATGATTTATGTCTGCTATACACAACAGTGTGCATGGTCAGTTAAGAGGGAAAAGATAGAGCCCTTCAATTTACTTTTGAAAATGTTCCAGATTGCTTTGTATCCATTTCAGGCCTTTGCCTGGATTGAAATGGGCATGAGATTCAAGGGACAATGGACTTACAAACAATTCAATGCGAATAAACCCCAAAAGTACAATATAAAATCTTTTTGGATTATGTGATACAGAAATAGGAGATGTTTACAATATTTTGATCTACTTTGACTTCAATACCTCAAACACCTGAACACAGATCCTGAAGTGGACAAGCTATTAAAATCCTTGATATACTCATTCAGCCACTTGTAAAGAGACACACCAGAACTCTTGGTGTCAAACGAACTAATTACATGGGTACAGTTAATATAGCCACAGAAGTTTCCTACAGGACTCAAACAATTCATCTGTGCATTTTAGGGATAAGAAGGTAAAAAAGTTGGTGGCAATAACATCAAACTTACACATCTACTCCAATTGTAATCTTGAGAGGTGGTGTTAAACTGGCTGTCATTGATAAGTTCAACAGAAATATGAATAAGTATAATAAATTAGACCAAATGGTGAACTGGTACGGAATCCACAACAGGCATGGAATAAAATATTGAAGACTGTTTTTATAGGTCATCGAAGTTGCTCAATATAATGCATTTATTCTCTTCATTATGTCCAGCACAGATGTTACGAAAAAAATTACCTGCAAAACAAAGCTTAGTTCACCAGCTTTATGAAGAGGCAATAATGCACCTGATTAAACAAACACGTGATTATTGTTTTGCATGTAGATACAAACCTTCCTTTGCACATTCTTTAAAAAGAATGCAAGGTACACTTCTTCAATATTATAATGCAAAGCACACAGATAATGTAGTGTGCAGCAGCCCAGCCAAGGGAATTTGCACTTATTTTTATTATTGTGGCTGCACAAATAAAACACACCTTCATCCAAAAAAAATGCTTTTATAAGCATCATATGAAAGTGTGCAGGTAAAGCTGACATGTTGAAGAACACATCACAACTTCTGGCATAACTTTCATAACGTCCGCTTTCCATGCTAGCATGGGTTGGACGATTTGACTGAGGACTGGTGAAACCGGATGGCAACACCAGGCTCCAGTCTAATTTGGCAGAGTTTCTACAGCTGGATGCCCTTCCTAACGCCAACCACTCAGAGAGTGTAGTGGGTGCTTTTACGTGTCACCCGCACGAAAACGGCCACGCTCGAAATGGTGTCTTTTATGTGCC
>NC_068990.1:50167269-50171200 GCF_001194135.2 Octopus bimaculoides
CTCTTTCTCTCTCTGTGAAAGTATCTGTCACTACAGTATCGAAATGTGATTGTTTCAGTTAGTGGAATAGTTTCATTTTTAAAGTGAAAGTATTTGACATGAGTGTTTTTGTTTCACTTTTGACACGTAATACTTAAATAGTGGAGGAGATATTATGTTGCTGTGTGCTCGAACTCTGCAAGAAGTTAATAATTTTTTTTGACTAAAACACAACTGGAACCCTAAGTAAGGCATGTGTAAAATTTGAATGAAATTGGTTGCGTAGTTCTCGAGTTTTAGGGATTCACACAGACAGACAGACAGACAGACACACATTCTCATTTTTATATATATAGATATACCATAGTGAACTCCTATCCTCAAGTATGACTAGATTACAAATTTGTACTTCTTTCTCAACAGTTGGGCAAGAGGAACATTGGGCTTATATAACTCAAAGCAGCATGACAAAGAAAGAGATGATAAAGGTTCAAAATAAATTTACATGGTATTCTAAATGAACACTTACCATAGCAACAGTTGCTTTATAGGTTTTACTATTTTCTTTTGATATTGGAGTACGTCCTAAACAAGGAAATTTGCCAGGAAAGGAATGTATGTAGTCTCCCCATTTTACACATGGCTTTGGTGGTGGAGCCAAAGAACAACGCCTTTCTGGTTGCTATACAAACAAGAAAGTTTATAAGAATTAAATATGTAGTAACAAATTCAATACTGAATAATTTAGCTTTGCAAATAGGGCCTGGTTCCACATTCACACATTTGACATTTGAAAGGATACCTACCTAATTGTATTTTAACACCAATTTAATACAAGTCAATCACAACAGACCAGTTCCATCTACCTTACTAAGATCAAGAATTTTCAAAAATAGAAGATATGACTGAATATCATTACTGAAATTTTATTGAAAACATTTTTGTTTACAGAATCAATTACCTTATTTTATCGCATGATCACATTACTGATCAGGCTATCAGATGTTGTTACACATCACTGGTCACAATGTGCTTTTGCATTGTTTTAGCCTTCAAATGATGCCATTCTGCTGGATAGGTGAGCAGGCCATCAATCTCCACTGATTGAAGGGGGACTGGAGCAATGTGAATGAAGTATTTTACTCAAGAACATAACACACAGACCAATCAGGGAATCAAACCTACAATCGCTAGATCGTGAGTACAACAGCCTAACCACTAGGCCACACATCTTCACACTTCATTTTATAAAACTATTTTTTCATTTATTTTATATTACTTTATATATTATTTATTTTATATAACTATTTTTTGTTTGTTTTTCCATGTTGGTAAATAAGGAGTGGTATAGACTGTTGTTTAGCCTTAGGTCAGCCTTGATACAACATATAATGATCAAAAGTTTTTTCAGCTTTGACTGTGCTGTCCCTTTGTAAAACTATATTGTCTAATGTATCCTTTCATTTTTAAGGCAACAGACAGTGATTGAAGAAAGATTTTACTTTTATTTCTAACAAATTAAGTAACCACCATGAGGGTAATCACCAATTAGGAATTCCTGGTTGGTGATTATTTCAGCATCAGCTTGTTGAAAATTATTTCAGATTGAGATGGAAGTGTATAGGAAATGACAGTATAAGGCATGATCTTGAGAAATATTCTAATTTTCCCATCTTGATGGGGGTATGACTAGAGTACACTTTAAGTTTCTATAGTTACAGCAAGCTCTCAGTTATATAAACAGCTGATGGCAAGTGAATTTTGCAGCAGATTCAGTCCCACAAATGACAATGACAATCTTTCATAATATAAGGTCAATGTTAGTGAAGCATATTTTTTTCATAATCAGGATCATGGACTTATCACATTAAAACCATCAAATATATATGAGGCCAAATTAAAAGCATGCCCAACTAAAATAATAAGTTGGAATTAGTTGGAAAAGCTAATAGAACAAATCATACAGAATGACCAGAAAATTTTGCAAATGAAGTTAAACAAGATAATATTAAATATGTTAATTTTTTCCTTTCTCTTTAGCTAATCAATTAAAAAATTTGTAGAGTCACAGAAGTTATAAATGTGCAGTATGACTTGATGTAATTGCACAGGAGATCAAATAGAAAAGTATACCAGACACACAGATAACATTGAAGGAAAATGAGTACAAGTTTTTTTTTTAAACAGAGCAAATACAAATACAGATTAGCAGAGAAGTAATGATATAAAGGAATAGATAAAGTTATGCTGAATGAAAGTATTGTTATGCTTAAACTATTGTTGACAGCGATTCAGATTCTCTTTCCAGGTACTTAAGGTGCATTTTTCTGGCCTTGAATCACACCCACCTTTCAACATCTTTTAATGTACACATTGAAAACTATACTAGAGTTCTGAAAAACATTGCTTATTGCTTATCAGTCATTTCTCTACAGAATCTTCCAGCATCAGTAGCATGACAAGTTACCCATGCATCCTGATTATGCTCTTGTCATTTAACCATCTATCTGTGAAGAGAGTAAGTAATATAGCAGGTCTTTGACTCAATTTGAACCCAAGATTTATTTTTTCTGAAATAGTTAAAACTTCATACCTCCCTCCACCAGATCTTTCATACTGAGTGATGATGTCATGAAAAAGGAAAAATAACCAATGATGCTCAACAACTGCACATTATATTCATTGAAAGATGTCAAAGAAAAAAACAAACAAATCAAAGTTGTTGGATGGAAATCAGTCAAGCTTTAAATAAGCTGACTCATTGAGAAGAAACAGATCTGAAAGAGTGGATAGGAGAACAAAGAACAAATGCAAGTCAGAATTTGTTTTGACAACCAGACTTGTCAACATGAAGAATCTGCAACACAAATAACCAAAACTGCTACTAAAAAAACTACACTTGACATAAGATACTCACTCACTCTTTCTCTCTCTCTAAATAAATAAATATGTATGTGTGTGTATATATATATATATATATATATATATTTTATACAAACAAATGACACATCTCATAAATTACAGCTGTTTCCACTTCATTAATAAAATGCAGTTTTTCAAGAATAATCAAATATGTTTAAATATGTAATGACGTTTCATTAAATAGACATATCTGCTTAAATATTTGACGAAAAATATCAAATAAAAATATTTATAATACCTAAAACTTTACAAAAATGCTTTATAAGAGCAAGCTTAATCATAAATAAGTAAATAATCTAACTGAAATTAGGTAAATTCATAAATTTAAATCTATAAATATTCCATTCTATAATTGACATTTTTGCACAATACATACATTCATGTATACATATTTATATATACTTATATACACACATACACCTATCATTTATGTATACATACATACATACACACACACGTACGTATACACAGATGCATATATACATACACATATCTATATATATTTTAAAATTTACATACATATACAATTCATACACGCATGTATCTATTTATGTTAAAACATTATTTTATATATTAATTCAAATCTAAATATTTTTAATTTGACTATTAGAATGTGGGGGAGATAACTATTTTTCCATTTATAGAAACAAGACAAAAAACAAAGTCAATTCAATACAGTCCATGAAAAAACCATTTAAATATATACATACAACAAAAACAAAGTAATACAATACAAACAAAATATCCCACAAACTAACAATGAACCAAAACAACAAATTAAATAAGATAAATATGCTATATCTACATATATATACCCCATTATTCATTTACTCACATACATATACTTATCAATACTTATAAAACAAAATGAAAAACGAAATTAACTCTATATGGACATAGAAAAATAAATTGTTTATATACATCAAAGCCAAAGTAATACCAATACAAAAATGTATTGTTTTAGTTTCCATCCAGCCCTCACACTTACATATATACATATATACCCCCCCCTCATATATATATATATATA
>NC_068990.1:50171890-50183074 GCF_001194135.2 Octopus bimaculoides
TTCTATGTACTATATACTCTGGGAATGCATTAAAGCCCTTTTCAGGGCTACTTTATTTGAATTCTTACTATCGGGTAATTAATTTCATGTTATTACATAATTGACTTCACAATTTGGGTATTCATAACTTATTGGGAATTCCTAAAAACAACATCCCGTGTAAGACAGTTCAGTATCCTCAAAAAATGCACAAAAACAATTTTAAGGGCTACATACTTTGTATTGTTGTTACTGGATTAGCGAAACAATTATGAGAATGGAACCAAGGGATAAGCTCCGCTTTCCCGGGAATTACTGGGTACGTCAGCTAGTATATACATTCATACACATACAGATGCATATATATATATATATATATATATATATATATATATACATACACCATACATACATATACACAAACATATACATAGAGATACATATACATATATACATCGATACACATATACACAACGATATGTGCATACATACCCATATACATGTATATATACACATACACATACACACAGTTAGCCATATGTACCTATATAAACATAATATATACACCAATACAGCTATACTTATATGTATATACCTCCTTTATATATACCTAAATACATATCTATTCAGATATATACATCATTAATATCTACACCAAGACTTTCATATATATATAAATATATAAATTCATTAATTAGAAATATTCAATAGGAATATGATATACTGAATTTATATTGAGTGCTTGTATATATTATGGTATCAATAATATTAAAATTTTTTTAAAATACATTTTAAAATATTAATCCAGTTAATACGAGCTATTATATATATTTATAAAAAACATATGTAGATATGTTGCAGTTAGGAAATCAATATTCGAAGTTTTCAAAAGGATATATATTTTTTATATCACGTATATTTTGCCTTAAGTTATAAAAATGTAGAAAAAATTATATTACATATATAAAAAAATAGATGTTATTTACTTTGTAAATAATATTTTCCTAAACAATAGATCCATTTATTTCGGTCAGTGACTTATTCACGAATATACCAATAATAATAAATATAAGTTTCAATGTAAAAATATGTATGTGTGAGTGCATATATGTGTATGTTGGCAATCTAAAATTATCTTATGATTGTTTCGCGAAAATATTGTTGCTGTAATAATATCCTAAATGGATTATTATATATAGGTAATATTTCCACTCATCAGAGATGTAATTATTTTTGTGATATGTATTTGTATGTATAGTTTTTAAAAAAATAATAATAATATAGTCTATAAAAATAAAAAAAATATATATATATATACACCTTCTTATATATTTTTTATTTTTATAGACTATATTATTATTATTATTTGAAAAAAAAACTGGGTATAAGTCTATTAACTAACTCATTAACGTTTTCTGTTATAACTTTGTATGCGTCATTACCTATAAACTTAAATTTCTTATCCACTCCTAACTCTTTACCTACAACCATCATATAATATTTTTTACAAATTACTAAAAAATTACCTGCTGCTTTATCTGCTGGTACTATTACATACTTTTTATGTAATTCATTTGTTTATTCTTTAACTAGTGGTTTATTCCAAACTGAATCTTTCCCTATCCATATCATATTTCTTTAAATGATTAACTACCATATAACTTAATGTGCTAACCCAGCTATTGAACTCCTCCAATTTGACCTTATATTCGAGACTTAATTAAACTATGAATTCATTAATGGCTTTTAATATAACTTTATTATATTTACTAATCTTACCTTGTTCTCTGTATAGTGTCCCTTTACTGATAATCTCCCTTAGCTCCTTATTTTTAATTATATCTAAATTTCCTATATAAACATGTCCTGTTTTTTTTTTTATAACAAAATTCCGGATTATCACATTTACAATCTTCTAAGTATATTTCTCTCAAACTTTCAAGACTGATTTTTGATAGAATCTTATCATAATTAAATAAGGTATTACATATCTTTTTACGAAGCTCGTAACAAATCTTGACATTTATATGTCTAACATTTTCCGGCAAAAGGTTTTCTGTTTTATTATTTCTAATTACATTACCTAAATTAACATCATCAATGAAATTACTAACATAAGGTATTTTTAAATATTCAACTATAACATTATTGGTTTTCACTTTAGCCTTTATCATTGGGCCCACAGAACAACAACCCACCTCTAATAGCTGAGATTGGAAGCTTTCAGTTAGAATGCTCCACCTGCTAGAGAAATGATAGATGAATGTAAATGAAACCATGCTAAATCCTTCCTCACACAGCCTCAGTAACATACAAATCGTTATGAACATATATCTAAAAAAATCATTCTGTAATGGAACATGATAATAGTAACAACACATTGCATTACACATTTTAAGAAAATGTGGTCACAACACAATATCATCACCTAAGAATTTTACCAAAACAAAACTATCAAATTCCCAAGATATGTTTGGCCCAATACATAGTCCCTATACATGTCAGTTGCTGAAACTAATTATAGTATCAGCATTTGAGGACTGTCAAATCATCTATTACCAGATGGTTATACAAATTGTAGTACTTTGCACTTCTGTGAAGTATTTTCCTAGTTATCAATTATTTTGGGGGTTGGAAAAGCCCCTTGAATTTGCTGACCTTTAAACATAAATCTGCTTTTTGTCTAGTATTCAATCCATTATTCTTTTCTTTTCTCAGTATTCTTCTCTCTGTATTTTCCTACTTCTATTATTGTTGCTTTTTAGTTTCATCATCCTTATGTAATGTTTGCTAAATATCTCAATTGTTATATTTGTCATGACTGAGCTGAAGTTAGAAATCAATGTTTCCATATACAGACCTCAGCATCAAAGGCAATAAATAGGCTAATTTCCAACCTAGTATTTCTTAGAAAGTTTCTACAAATTTGAATGCAGCACTCTTATGCTTATTGATTTTCTTGAGATAAAGATGAAAGAACATGATTAGACTGTAGCCAACTGCTGCATCTACACATGAAAACCTATATCCTTCACTAGTTGTAATTTAGTCAAAATCTTCTCCAAGATCATGGGTGTTGGAATCATACTTGCTCTTTCATGACTGAAGTATCTTAGTTTGTTGCGTTAAAAATACTCATATTCCATATTTCAACCAGATTTCTTTCACCACAGTTTATATCTATAAATCTTGTTAACATACATCAAAGAAAAATAGAATTGAACTAAAAAGAAAGATCATGCATCACTGAAAACTAATTTGATTTGACATTTATAACAATGATTAGGCTGAATTAAAATAACTTCAAGCCAATTATTTCATAATGAAATTCTTAAAAGATAGTTTATATTTTCATAAAATCATTTGATTATTCATCATCTATAAGTAGTCAATTTATTAAGTTAATTTCCACATCACATCTACTTCTAGACAATGATAATTTGCACCACAATCTTTTTCCTTGTATAAAAGTCAAATCCACAACGTTATTTAGAGTCTGTCTCACATCACAATTTGTGGATTTTCCCAGCATATGAATGGGTGTCAAGAAATAACTGGAAATGTTCTCTGTGGGACAAATCCATTGTAGTTCAGGCTTCCATAGCTAGAGGCCACATTATGCAACTCTCAGGCATCAGTCTACTGACCGGCGTCATCATACCACATCATACTGCCATGTGGCGTGTCTTTGTTTTGCAGAGCTTCTCCCATTTGTCAATTTTTGTGATGGCTGAAACAAAGGAACAGTATACTTCTGTGAAATTCTGTTTTTTGCTGGGAAAAATGGTGGCTGAAACAGTTCCCAGCCTTCAAACAGCATACAAGGACTCTGCTATGAGCAAAACACAGCTTACAAGTGGTTTTCATGTTTTAGGAATGGACACTTGTCACCAGAAGACCAAACTCGTTCAGGATGACTGTCAACCTCCCAAATGAATGAAAACATCATGAAAATTCATGAACTGATCTTGGAGGACCGTCACCAAACAACTGAAAAATTTGTTGATATAACTGGTGTATCTGGAGTTCCTTCCAACAAATTTTGGGTGAGAAATTGTGAAAGAAAAGAGTTGCAGCAAAATTTGTGCTTCACTTGCTCAGGAAAGATCAAAAGCAGTCATGACTGAATGCATTCATGAACTGAAAGAACAGTTGGAAGTTGATCTGGACCTTCTTTCAAAGGTCATCACTGGTGACAAAAGCTGGTGCTACAGAATTTGAAGAAAAGATGATGGAGGCATTAAAAGCTATCACTTTGCAAGAGTTCCAGCACTGCTTCGAATAGTGGAAAATGCACCTGGACCAATGCATTGCTTTAAATGGAGAATACTTTGAAGGCAATAAAAGTGTAAACATGTAAAACTAAGAGAATAAAATAACGTTGCAAAAATTCCAGTTTCTTTTGGGTACCCTGTCATATATTGTCAAGTACATAAACTACCAACCCTTCATCTATGAACATTTTTTTCTTTGGCTTGTAATAGGACTTGAATGTCACTTGTTCAGTATCCAGGTGTATACTGCTCATGTTTCATATATGAAAACATTGAAACCTTTTTAAAAAAAATCTATGTTAGGCCATTATGCTGTATATATACAGGTCATTAAATGGTTCATAGGTGCTCCAGTAAGTGGTAATCTTCATTAGCTCCTTAATGACTATTATCATTTTTTGTGAAAGAAAATGGAGAAAGTGAAAATTATAGAGGTATGTGCATTTTAATGCTTATGTGGAATGTAAAAAAGAAAACTTTGGTTTGTATATAAATGCATTTCTTGTAGGAGTGTGGCTGATAGTTCTATTTTAAGAAAGTGCCTTAACCACAACAGATCAAGGATACTAATGTTCAAAGAAGCGCTAGTTAAGACTGGCAGTCAGAGTCCTTTGTTCACAAGTCAGCAGAGATGGAAGAATTAGGAAGAGGGACAACAGATGTGTGTGTGAGCATATGCACACATATGCACACATATGCATTCATGCATATGTGTGGAG
Source organism: Octopus bimaculoides (assembly GCF_001194135.2). NCBI lineage: Eukaryota > Metazoa > Mollusca > Cephalopoda > Octopoda > Octopodidae > Octopus > Octopus bimaculoides. The sequence continues at coordinate 50,176,863 of NC_068990.1, forward strand.
TGAGAGGAAGAACAGTTTCGATAGGGTTGAGAATCAGTGGATTTAGAGTAGTGTTTCCCAACCTTTTACTCTTAACATAAAAATCATTATAAATATTTATTAATTCTTCTCTTTCTCTTTCATAAAGTTAATTTTCATAAGAGATTAAAGATATCATGTGTTTTGACTAAGACCTTGTTTAACTCAAATTCTCTTACAATTCCCTATAAGGGGGTCATTTTTCCATAGGGAAAACACATTCAGAGTATTTCAAATATGCCACACGTATGTAGTAATATGAATATCAGAGTTAGATGAGAAATTCCAGGTGTGGAAGCAAAATCTGAAATCTAAGGGCTTTATGGTTAACTTAGGAAAAAGACTAAGGTCCTAGTAAGCAAGAAAACTGACAGGACTCTACTCCCTTCAATTTGTATTGTTCAATTTATAGGAAAGGTGTAGACAGGGACTCCATACAGTGTACCCAGTGTAACAGGGAGGTTATCAGAGAAGATAGTTTGTATGTGGAAGATGCACAGGGTCCATAAAAAGTTTAGAGACTCAGGAAATTGATTCTCTCAAATACCCTGGTGGCTCATTAGAGGTAATAAATAATTTCTGCTATCTAACAGACTGAATTAGTAGTGGGTGAAGATTCATAGAGAGTGTGACAGCTAAAATAAGATTAGGATGGAGGAAATTCAGAGAACAGTCTGTTGGCCATGAAAAGTTTCTCTCTCTGAGGGAAAGGAAGATTGTATAAAGCATATATATGGACAGCAATTCTACATGGTAGTGAGATGTGGAGCCTGAATGCAGAGTACATGCAAAGATTAGTAAGGAATGAGGCTAGTATGTTCCGCTGGATGTGTAATGTAAGTGTATGTTTGACAGAGTGCTAGTGTTCTGAGACATAAGAGGAATTGGTTGCTGTATGCAAGAGAGAAGGCTGCACTGGTTTGGTCATGTGATGTGGATGAATGCTGACAGGTCCATAAAGAAGTGCCAATCTCTCAAAGTGCATGGAACACATGGAAGTGGGGGACTCAGGAAGACATGGGATGAAGTACTGAAAAACGACCTCAGGTCTCTGAACATTTCTGGTGAGATGACAAAGGACTGAGATGCCTGGTGCCTTACAATGCTTAAGAAGACCCATACTCTGCAGCAGGAGTGCTAAGATCAATCTTCTGATGGTGTAAAACAGTAGTGGCAGCCCCACGTAAAAGCACCCATGCAGTGCCACATAAAAGCGCCTGCACAACACCACATAAAAGCACCTGTGCAGTGTCATGTAAAAGCACCCATGCAGTACCATGTAAAAATGTCCTTGCAGTGTCACGTGGAGGCACCTAGCACACTCTGTAAAGTGGTTGGTGTTAGGAAGGGCATCCAATCATAGAAATCATGCCAAATCAGACTGAAGTCTGGTGCAGCTCCCTACCTTGCCAGCTCTGGTTAAACAGTCCAACCCATGCCAACCTGACAACAAATGTTAATGATGATGTATATTTTGAGCAGTGTAGAAGGAGTGAAACAGTGCCTGACCCACCCCTCATACACTGAATTTCTACATCACTGATCTCTGGCTACATATCCATACAATTATTTTCCTTATTCTGTCCCCCAACACCACACAAACTGAACTTTATGGAAGCCAACTCTGAAGCTAATGGGAGGTTTCATAATCAACAAAGAGTTTTAGCAAGTATGAAAGTAAACCTGAAAACACATTCATCTATAAGTGCCTTTGGAGTTGCCAGCTTAAGTGTTCATTTTGCAAGTTCATAATCAGAATCATAATAAAATTGAGACTATCTTTATCTGGCAGAGGTTTGTTTCAACTTCCAATGTAAGAATACATTTAGGACTGTGAACTTGACTGCAACCTAATGACCAGATTCAGTGATGCCAAAAATATGTCCAGATATGAGAAAGAAGTGATGGCAAAATAGAAAACTTCACCTTCAGGCAAAACAGTGAATTTGCTTCATTTCTCTACTTTTGTAATGCTCATAAATCTGTAACTATCCACAATATTAATAATCTTCTACATATCAAGCTTCTGAATGGCATACACAGATTTAATAGCCTCTGTCATAATGATGTAGTTCAATCATTATTTTTTTTTATAGTTGTCACTGGTTCAAAACATCTCACATTTTCAATGTCATTTTTGACTCTACTCTCCTAGTCTCTCCAGGATTTTACATCCCTTCGTTGACAAATTTCATTGACCTTCCTATCTTTTTGTTTACACAAGAGAATGATACATTTTCACTTTGTCAAAAAAAAAAAAAAACTTAATGTATCAATATGAAGTTGTCAGTTCATAAAAATTGAAAGTAATCAAACAATTAAAAGTAATTTTTTCAATCTTTCTTTCTTTTTTTTCAAATAGGATAATTCAATTATAGTAGAATTTCTTTGACAAGTGTACCATTCTTTCAGTCTTATGCTAAAATTTGTTGACTGAGTGTGATTCACCTTTTAAATATAGTTGGACAATTTATTCTATGCTCAACAGCAGAGCACCTTTAAGTCATAACAGGCCCACTTGCCTTAATGCAGCTTTCCTTAAGATGAGGGATAGACAAATAGTTATTAGTTTATTGGCGAGTTCAGTAGATGCAAGGAGAGTCATGATTTTAGTTTAAGTATATAGTTATTGAGGAATCAATATTTAAGTGTTGAGTATATTATTTGTGTATGTTCTTCATATATTTTAATGTTTTTAACAAGGTATCATTATAGAATGATGTGCTATGGAGACAATCATAGTTTAAACATGTAAAAAATACACTTTTTGCTTCATCATTTTCATGTCAAAATAAATATTTTCCATACAAAATTATATACCATTTGAAAGTTCTAGATGTGAACTTTCTTTTCATATCGTTTTAATTAAAATCCAACAGTCACATATGATGTCAGTGTGCCTCAAACATCCTGGTATTTTCATGCATTTACAAAGTTTGTTTCATTTTTTCTTTACTGCTGAATGGTAGCCTTTGTTCTAGTTCAATGCACTGGAGTGCTGTAACACTTGGTTGATATGGAGGAGTAGTGAAATGTTCAATTGAGTACATCTTGCAAAAATTCTTAAATCCATTAGCCGTGAATAGTGTACCATTATCAGAGACTATGGTATCTGGGACACCATACCTAGCAAAAAGTTCATGTAGAAATTCCACTGTTACTGGAGAAGTTTTCTACATTTACGCATTTATGGCCATTTAGTAAAGCTATCTACCACTATTCGATAATATGATTGGTTTAACAGTGCTGCAAAGTCTATGTGTATGTAGCCTGGACCATGGAATATCAGTTTTGGGCCAAGGTTGAAATTTTATAGGTGGTGATTTCACTGCAAGAGCACAACCTCTGCAGGATTTTACCAACTTCTCAATATCTAGATCCATTTTTGGCCAGTAAACATAACTCCTCTTAAGCAACTTCCTCTTAGAAATTCCTGGATGTCCAGTGTGGAATTCCTTTAACATTCGACCTTGTAGTGAGGTAAGCATTATGACCCTCTGTGCTTGCATAAGCACATTATCTCATATTGTATACAAATTTGAAACTGTTACATCCAGCCGCACATATTTTTTATTTGTTTCTTCTGATCTCACTGTTTTTCATTTTTATGATAAACTCGTCTGTCTCTGCCTTAATTTTTATTTCCTCCAATGTCACAGGCAATTCATGCACAACATCACACAATTTATTTTTTATTTCATTTTCAGCTTTTAATGCCACTATCACTGTGTCTTCTAGTGGTTCACTGTACTTTGGTATTAACCTTGACAAACCATCTGCATGTCCCAAATTTTTTCAATGGCAAATACTCCATTTTTAAGTCATAATTCAGCAGGATTGTTCCCCAGCGCTGCAATCTGTTGAGTGTATGTGTGGTGGTACCCTTTTTTGATCCATAGATCAACAATAATGAATGGTAGTCTGTCTGCAGACAGAACATCCTTCTATGTATATATTTATGGAATTTTTTTACCACAAATATGATGGCTATTGCCTCTTTTTCTATTTGACTGTAACTTTTCTCAGCTAGCAATAATGAACATGAAGCATGAGCTACTGCTTTCAGGCTACCAGCTTCATATTTGTGTAAAATTACAGCTCCAGTACCACTTTCACTAGTATCTGCTGCCACTACTATTTCTAAATTTGGGTCAAAATGTGATAACGACAATTCTGACGTTGAGACGTTTTCAATTTCTTCAAAAGTTTTTGGCATTTGTCTGACCAGTTCCACTTAATGTCTTTTTTTAACAAGTTATTCAGGGGTGCTCTTAAATCGTGCATATTTGGTATGTATATTTGGTAGTAATTTGCAATCCCCCAAAATGCTTGTAATGTTGTAATGTTCGTCAGGGGAGGCATATTTTTTATTGCACTCACCCGAGACAGGTCTGGTCTGCGTCCATTTTCATCAATAATCTGCCCTAGATATTTTATTCTTGGCATACTTTTCCTCACTGAGGTTAAACCCATAATCTTTTATTCTTTTGAATACCTTTTTAACATGTTCAGCATGCTGACTCCGAGATTCACTTTTTATGAGTACGTCATCAAGGTAAGCTATAGCGAAATCTGAACCTGCAAACATAATGTCCATATCTAGTTGGAAAATGCCAGGCACCACCTTTATACCAAAGGGGAGTTGATTAAACTTATACAACTCTTTATGGGTATTTATTGTCAATATTTTTGAACATTCTTCATTGACTTTTACCTGCAAAAATGTAAATCATCCTGTCTTTCTTAAATAGCTCTTAATCTTTTCCTTTCTGTGGAATTTCCATATATACTAACCTATCTGGATAAGTGTCCTGATTAAGACATTTAACTACAATTACTGGTGAGACTTAAGAGTTTTAAGGGATGTATAGAATTACCCATTAGCTGCCACCACTACTTCCAAATTTGTTCTAGTCTGGAATGGTAGTATCTGTCAAGTGTCCCAGTTATAGGTGAATAACAGAAGATGGTTCTCTGGCTAAGGCATTGAGAACTCAGAGGCAGGTTGGCTCCTAGACATGTGTCACACAGGCTCACCAGGGTGTGAACACATCCTTATGTTACAGTGACAAGTCTATCTGCCCAAGGATTAAATAAGCCCTGTGCCTTGAGGATAAACCCAGGAGAGCAAGAGACAAGCATGAAAGCAATGGGAAAGCACTGCTGGTATATATCTTATGAAAAATAATGAATCTTCATGTTTTGATCTGCAGGCCCAAGACTGCTGACACCTGTAAGCAAGACTCATGAAAAAGAATATGGTTATATTGTATTATGTACTGTATTCAAGCAATTGGCAAAAAGAAACTGATCTGGTATCTACAAACTTTTTGATGAACCTAATATCAGGTTCATGCAAACCCTTTATAAAACCTAACAACCAACTTCTGTATATACACTCAAATTTAAACCAACTACTAAATGCTATCAACCAAATACCTAGAGCAACAAGAAAGTGTATATGCAATTTCTTCTCTACTGAAGTAACTTTCCCCAGGGCTAAGGACAAGTACAACCTAATAACTGTCCATAGCTACTTCAAAAACACAACAGACCAAATGTGAATGACATTAAAGTGCACTTCAGTAGAGTGCATAAAATCACCCTAGACCACATTTAAAATTAACTAATTTGCAAAACTCACCAACCGACTAAAATGATTAGCTCATCCATCTATCATTTCTCTCCACCTTTTTTACATCATCTGGGCTCCTAAACTAGCAAGCTACATACTTAGCAAGCTAACCAACCCTATCTGACTCACATGTCTATTCTCATAATCCATAAAGATTTATGTAAGTTTTTGTATATTTTGTATTTCTCATGAAAGTTTTTATTTTTGTTAAATTCAAATTACGATAAACGTAAACAAATAAATAAACTTTGCTTTTAGAAGCGTTGAGATGTCTTAGAAAGTTAAAGAAGTGATTTTAAATTCTCAAACGCAGGATAATGCTAATAATATAGCCTTGCAAAATAGGGGTAGTCTATCCTGTTCAGGCTATATTATTAGCATTATCCTGCATTTGAGAATTTATAATCACTTCTTTAACTTTTTTTTTTTAATATTTCGTCTCTCTCATGAAAGTTTTTGCATCATCATCATCATCATCATCATTGTTTAACGTCCGCTTTCCATGCTGGCATGGGTTGGACAGTTTGACTGAGGACTGGTGAACCAGGCTCCAATCTGA
>NC_068990.1:50183126-50196610 GCF_001194135.2 Octopus bimaculoides
AAATGGTGTTTTTTATGTGCCACCTGCACAGGAGCCAGTCCAGGGGCACTGGCAATGACCTTGCTCGAATGTTGTTTTTCACGTGCCACCGGCTGGTAACAATCACACTTGAATGGTGGTTTTTATGTGCCACCAGCATGGGAGCCAGTCAGCGGCCCTGGCAACAATCACTCTCGGATGATGCTTTTAACGATCCACTCAGACAGTGCTGTCATTGGCCACGTCGGTGAATTTGATTTTGATTGTGATTTCACTTGCTTCAACAGGTCTTTGCAAGCAAAGTTTAGTGTCCAACGAAAGAAAGGTACGCATAAGTAGGCTGGTTACAGCGCTGGCATAGGCCACGGGTTATGGTTTCACTTGGCTTGCTGGGTCTTCTCAAGCACACCACATTTCCAAAGGTTTCGGTCACTAGTCATTGCCTCGGTGAGGCCTAATGTTCAAAGTTCGTGCTTCACCACCTCATCCCACGGATTCCCTCAACTGCAAGGGTGTGACACTTTTTCACACAGCTGTCCTCATCCATTCACACCATATGACCATACCAGCACAGTCGTCTCTCTTGCACACCACAAAGGATTCTTCTTAGGTCCAGCTTTTCTCTCAAGGTGCTTACACTCTGTCGTGTATGCACACTGACATTACACATCCAACAGAGAATATTGGCTTCATTCTTTGCAAGCTTACACATGCCCTCAGCAATCATGGGCTATGTTTCATTGCCATGTAGCATGGCTGTTCGTCCACATTTGTCATACAGTCTACCTTTTATTCTGAGCAAGAGACCCTTTGTCACCAGCAGAGGTAGGAGCTCTCTGAAATTTGCCTAGGTTATTCTTATTCTAGCAGCTACACTTTCAGAGCATCCACCACCGCTACTGACTTGGTCACCTTGGTAATGGAAGCTGTTAACTACTTCCAGTTTTTCTCCCTGGAATGTGACAGAAGTCGTTTTCTGCACATTTTCAGTGTTTATTGCTTCTGAGCATCTGCCACATACAAAAGCTCTCTTCCCAGGTAGCCTTCCTTTGATATTGCTGCATCTCTTATGTGTCCATAGCTTACACTGGGTACATCTTATAGAGTTTCAACCTACACCTTTTCTACAGAATGAGCAGGGTCATCTACCTGAAGGGATTTGTGGTTTGTCTGCCTTCCTACTTATTAAGACTTTGGTTTTAGCTAGGTTGACTCTAAGGCCGTTTGGTTCTAATCCTCGCTTCCACATGCCATGAAACCTACAGATATGTATAAATTTGCTAATAGATGGAAAACTATGGCACAACACTTCTTATCCCTCACAGTTGCAGATTTATTCAAGCAGTAATGACACAGCTGTCAAACAGCCTTCCCACTGATGATATACCCCTTTCCTGTGGATTCCAAAACTTTAGGGTTTCAACCATAAAAGTGGGGATGATGAAAGATAGATCTGGTGAAATTGTGGAAATGTTGGAGCAGAGATGAGCAGCTGTATGCAGTGTGTAAGAGGTAAAATGGAGAGGATCCAGAAGCAAACTTTTCATGGGTAAAAGAGAGAGATACAAATTCTCCTGGGTGAGTAATAGTGACAATAGAGGAGTAGTAGGCATGCTGTTAGTTGAGAAAGGGGTGAAAAAAGCAACTAAAGTAGTCAGGGTGTGCAATAGGATAATCAAGATGAGACTAGTTATAGGCACTTCAACAGTAACATTTATTTCAGCATATGCCCCACAGGCAGGAATAACAGAAGCACAGAAGGATGTCTATGAGACACTTCTGCAGACTACCTAAACAAGACTGACAGTGACTTCATCTATGTGGCTGGTGACTTCAGCAGTCATGTTGACCAACATGCTTCCATCAAATGCATGGAGGTTATGGATATGGACAGAGAAATGAGGAGGGTGTAAGGCTTCTGAAGTTCTGTGGTGCAACTGATCTAACAATTTGCAACACACACTTTAGAGTTTCTTTCTTAACCCACCAATCTGGCAAGCCTAGAAGATGTGCCATGGATGCAATCTTCCTAGTAAGGCAACTGCAGGAGAAATTCTTGGCTCAGAGTAAACCATTGTTTCTGGCCTTCACTGATCTGAAAAAGGCATTAAACATGGTATCACATACAGTTATCTATTGGTCAATAAGGAAAATAGGCATTGACAAATGGCTTGTGAGAATAGTACAAGCCATGTACAAATATGCAGTAAGTAAAATGAGAGTCAACAATGACTTCAGTAATGAAATGTGAGGTTTGTAGTCCATTAAGGTTCAGTCCTCAGTCTCTTCCTGTTCATCATAGTCCTACAGCTCATCACTAAGGAATTTAAGATTGGCTGTTTATGGTAACTCCATATGGTGATGATCTCTTTCTCACAGCTGAATCTATAGAGGAAATAGAGAGAACATTCTGGGCATGGAAGTAAAACCTAGAATTGAAAGGTTGTAGGGTAAATTTAAAGATGAAGATTTTAGTAAGTAGGAAAGAACACAGCACTATGGTATTTTGATCAATATGCTTAAAAGATGCAGGTATAAACCCCATATGCCGTACCCAATGTAAGCAATGGACATACAAGGAATGTAGTGGAATCACAAGCAGACTGATAGAGAACATAAGTTTCATATGTGATAGATACACTGAATCAGTATGTACTAAGAACACTGGAAATAGACTCTCTTGAATGCACAGTTGGCTCATTAGATGTAGTGAATAGTTTTTATTAACTAGGAAATATAATTAGCAGGAGATGTGATTACTCCAGAAGTATAGTAGGTAGAGTAAGTACAAATGGAAGAAAGTTCAGAGAACTACTACTGCTGGCAACAAAGGTCTTTTCTCAAAGAGTGAAGGTCAGATTGTATGATGCATCTGTTAAAACTGCAATACTGCATGGTGGTGAGATGTGGGCCTTGAATGTAGAGGACTTGAGAAAACTGGAAAGGAATGAAGTTAGCATAACCTGCTATATGTACAATGTAAGTGTGCATGAATGACAGTATACATGTATTGAAAAACTGGGCATAAGAGGAATCAGATGTAGTAGTTTAGAATGAAAACTGCATTGGTATGGACAAGTAATGCATATGGATGTTAACAACTGTATAAAGAAGCGCCAACCACTCAAAGCAGACAGAGCTTGTGGATGAAGGATACCCAGGAAGATATGGAATGAAGTGGTGAAGGTTGCCTCAGGGCCCTGAGTCTCACAGAGGAAATGACAAAGGACAGAGATGTTTAGTAGTATGCGGTTCTCACTGGTTGCCAATGTGGTTGCCATTGTGACAAAACTGACTTCTGAAAGCATTGTGTATGTGTGTGTGTGTAAGCACACACAAATGGCTAGCTCACCCAATCTCCTCCTCATATCCCACCCAATCATCTCTTTCCCCAATAGAACTCATGTTTCATTTTTGTTACCCAGAACCATTTCTTTTGTTAGCCATTCTTCGTCCATTAATAATATTTGCTCCACCTATGTGTCACATTGATCATCCACTCCCACATCCCCTCCTCACTGGACCACCAAATTATCACTTGTTATGCACTAGACTTACTTCTTTCTCCTCCTCTTCTCCTGCAGCCTACTCAACCACATGTCATCTCTCTCTTATCCTCCCCTCTGTCAACTGTATCATCATTACTACCTCCTGCTGCTTTACCCCAACTCTCTTCTGCATCTTTCTTGCTCCCCACTTACATTGTTGCAAATACCCCCACACCTATTTTCTCAGTCCCCACTCAATTTTATTCATCTTGTACCTTAAGGGTCACCAGGACTCTATTATCACCACTATTTATCTCTTAGTAGCTCTTACGAAGTCATTCTCACTCTCTTCTCTAAATGTAAATAACCATGTAGCTCCTCAACAACAAGAACCTGCACTGCCCACCTCCTTCTCTCATACTTTAACCCTCATCTCCTAACATAGAGCCCCACCCCCAGGTTTTGCAGTTTTGTGAGGTGCATGATGACCTCACTAGTGCCAACAGTATGAATAAAGCACCCAGTAAACAGTGTAAAGCAGGAAGAGCATCCAGCTGTAGAAACCAAGCCAAAACAGACACTGGAGTATGATGCAGTCCTTAAACCCATCAGATCCTGTCAAACTGTTCAACTCATACTAGTATGGAACATGGATATTAAATGATGATGATGATGATGATGATGATGATGATGATGATGAAAGGACTTTAACATTGACTTCTCTTAATACTAGAACACAATTATGTACTTCTATTTTTCACTCTGGGTATTCAGTATAATACTGGTAAGCCTAAACAACCAAAGTATACCATAGGAAAGTCAGGTTAAATGTATTCTTGGAGCTTTATTAGTTATATAAGTTTCGGTAGTGAGACAAGACTACTAAAACTGAAACAGAAAATTTTAAAAAGGCAAAGTTTGGTAAAGATGAGAAAACAAGTAATGATATGATAGGGATTCATTTCATTCAATATTTTGCCTTCAGAACTAAATCATTAGCATATGTCATTGTCTATACCAAGTATTATTAATAAAATACATTTACTCAAAAAAAATATATATATATATATATTTACCTTTCCAGTCTGCCCTATATCATCCATGATTGCTCCTTTGCAGAAATTTTCATGAAGAGCTTTATTTCTCTGTAAATCTTCTAAAGTTAAATGTTCTCGTCTTCAGATAGAATGAATGAAAAGAGATAAAAAATCATATAAGTCTTTCAATACAGCAATACACATCAAAGGAAAATTGCTTTTAAAAACTGAATAACTAGATTCTATGTAAGTTGAGTGGCTGAATGGATAAGAAGCTGGCCTACTGTTCAAATTTCCTGATCAAACACTACATATTGCCTTATGTCTAACCAAGCTAAATTAATCAATATTCAGCCTGCCTACTATATATTGTAGTGTGCTGATTATTCTACTTTACACACCATCCGTTGCACTAGACTAGGTATGACTGTAAAACTATTGGTAATAGTAAATCTATGTGTATGTTCGTGTATATGATCATTTACTGGAAGAAACAAGAAACACTTAACTGGGTTAGGAAGACAGCAAGGATGTTACATAGTGAGTCCATATGCACACCTTAACTAATGTCATTCTCATATACTAGAATTTGTGAAGCTACAGCTGAATAAAACTTGCTAGCCTTGTTACATAAATATATGAGCATGCCTGTATTGTCAAAAATGCAGACAGTTTTATGAATGATTGAAAATGGCACATCTAAACTTTGGGACAGACCATTAATAAATGACAGCAATCAAGTAAATATACATACATACACAGACTTGAAACACTTGAACAATCAGATACAGTCGTAATGTCTCAGTTAAAAATGTTATCATTCATATAATATACAAACATCCACTTTTCCATGCATGCATGGATCAGACAGATTTTGTACAGCTGGCTGCCCTCTCTGTCAGTCACCAACTCTTACCTATTCTAATGTAAGTAATATTTTACCATACCCATACATACTTTCATGGAATATTGGAAACAAAGGACACCACTTGGATAACAGTGGCACTTGCTTACAAGTAGCACATGATGTTAAGGTGAGGAGACAGTAAAACAAACATAAATACACACACATATATATATAGACACACACACACACACATATGTATATTATATACTAGCACTATAGCCCGGCTTCGCTTGGGATTAAGTTAGGATTACATGAGTAATACAATCAACTGAGGAAAATTTGGCACCCAGATGTAAGTTTTGTAAGAGGAATAGAGAGGCCTATCTTCTCCCACAGGGGTGTGAGAGTCAGATCTCTCCTTTTGGAAACATGAACAGTTTCATAACATTGTTTACAAAATAATAGCCGATCGTTTGCGAAGGAGCGTGTCTACAGCCAACACTTAGGATTTTTGCTCCGGTAACTTCTGTTCTCCCATGTTCACGCATGACCAGCTATATGTCACTATGAGTAGAGCAACGGATTCAGCAAATTTGGAAATTAGTTGTGGAGAAACGGAGAACATCGTTTATATTGTGTATCACTCACTAAAAAGATGAAATTTAAAAAATCTGTTATCTCTCTCTCTCTCTCAAGAGGAATAGAGAGGCCTATCTTCTCCCACAGAGATGTGAGAGTCAGATCTCTCCTTTCGAAAACATGAACAGTTTCATAACATTGTTTACAAAATAAGAGCTGATCGTTTTCGAAGGAGTGTGTCTACAGTCAACACTTAGGATTTTTGCTCTGGTAACTTCTGCTCTCTCATGTTCATGCACGACCAGCTATATGTCGCTATGAGTAGAGCAATGGATTCAGCAAATTTGGAAATTAGCTGTGGAGAAACCGAGAATATTATTTATATTGTGTATCACTCACTAAAAAGACAAAATTTAAAAAAAATCTGTTATCTCTCTCTCTCTCTTTACACTGTCGCTAGAAGGGGACTTAACTCATGTTTGCAAATGCTGGTGTATTTCTCCGACTTGAAAATTATTAGAAGTTATGGTTTAAAATTATTTTTAATGCAAAAATTCACCTGTTAGGAAGCAAAAAAAAAAAAAAAAAAAAAAAAAAAAAAAAAAAAAAAATAAATGGTCGATTCCGGGCATTTTCGACCATGAGGAATCCATTGGTGCAACTCCCAGATTGTTATCTTGTAAGGTGTGGATTTCTATAGATGCAACACACATACATACACTCACAAACTCAGCTTTACAATATGTACTGATATTGCGCTGATCTTCAATGATTGCCTTCCCACTGTCACTCTCAATTTCAGGGTTGCTGTCATCAATTTTGGCACAACGAAAGGAAGGACTGGGGAGATTATTGAAATGCTGGAGTGATGCCATGTCAACATGTGTAGTGTGCAAGAAGTAAGATAGAGGTGAGCCTCTGCTAGATTTCTTACAGGTAAGAAACAGAGTTCAAATTCTTCTGGGTAGGCAGGAGCAATGGAGTGGGTGGTGTAGGCATACTTTTAGCAGAAAAGTGAGTAGATAAGGTAATTAAGGTAATCAGAATATGTGATCGGGTAATTAAGTTGGGACTTATAGATGAATTAACAGTTAGGCACAGGAGTGGCTGTGTGGTAAGTAGCTTGCTTACCAACCACATGGTTCTACTATAGCTTTGGGCCGACCAAAGCCTTGTCAGTGGATTTGGTAGATGGAAACTGAAAGAAGCCCGTCGTATATATGTATATACATGTATGTGTGTGTGTGTATATTTGTGTGTCTGTGTTTGTCCCCCCAACATCGCTTGACAACCGATGCTGGTGTGTTTACATCCTCGTAACTTAGTGGTTCGGCAAAAGAGACTGATAGAATAAGTACTAGGCTTACAAAGAATAAGTCCTGGGGTCGATTTGCTCAACTAAAGGCAGTGCTCCAGCATGGCTGCAGTCAAATGACTGAAACAAGTAAAAGAGTAAATGAGTTACGTTTATCTCTGCCTATGATCTACAGTCTGGGCTGGCTAATGAGCAGAAGAACCAATTCTACAAGGTCATTTATTTCTCCAACAATTGACAAAGATTTGGTTATTGTGGATGGTGACTTCAATGGACTTTTTGGGCAGCATGTATTCCATGGTGTGCATTGTAGTTATCGCTTTGACCCAAGGAATGAGGAGGGTACAAGACTACTGGAGTTCTGTGATGCAAATGATCTCATGATCTGCAACACCAGCTTCAGAAAACCAGCCAGCAACCTAATCACTTATCATTCTGGTGGGCACATAAGCCAGATTGATTACCTCCTCAGCAGGCAACAAGATACACAGATGTTTGCAAATGCGAAGTCTTTCCCTGGTGAAGAGTGTACAACCCAACATAGGTTACTTAGTGACTTCAGAAATAGAGCTAGAAAAACTTGGAGAAATAAATCATTCTGGAAAAGAAGATTATGGAAGCTCAAAGACCCAGTAAACCAATAGAAATTTAGAGATATTCTAATGGAAGCTTCTGACGAAAGAGAGGAGAGTTGGGGACATATAGCCTAGAGGACAATTAGAAGCTCCTGCTGGACAATCTATCGAGAGCTACAGACTAAATCTGTGGGTGGTGAAAAGTCCCAAGTAGGTGAGGGTGATATGGTAGTGGAACAAGGAGGTTGACAGTGCTATAAAAGCAAAGAGACAGGCCTGGAAAAACTGGAGAAATAGTGGAAGTAGAGAATTATATTAAGTAGCCAGAAAGGAAGCTAGGTGATAGTTTACATAGCAAGAGGAATAGCAGAAGCTAAGAGATTTGCTAATGCTCTACAGCATGTTCAGAATTGCAAAGCAGTGTATAAGAAAGAATAGAGATGTTGTGGATGAGAAATGTGTGTGAATAGATAATGGTATGCTTGCACTTAGTAACTCAGAGAAGAAAGATAAATAGAAGTGCCACTATGAAAGGTTACTAAATGTGGAGAATGATCAGGAGGAGAGTCTTTCAAATATTGAACCAACTGAGGGACCAGCCACTAGAGCTAACAGTAGTAAAATAGATAAAACAATTAAGTATATGGAGAAAGGGAAAGCCTCTGGACCATCAGGAATCACTGCTGAGATGATTAAAATATCTGGTGTTGTTGGATACCACTAGTCACTCATATAGTTAATTAGGTTATTCAAGAAGGCATCATCTCCAATGACTGGTGCAGTAGTATTATAGTTAGCTGCAACAAGGGTAAAAGTGGTGCCTTAGATAGAAACAACTACAGAGGTATCAAACTACTGTACCAGATCATGAAAGTTACAAAGAGATTTACAACTCAATTGATTAGGAATAGAATTAAACTAGATAAGATGCAGTTAGGTTTTGTATTTGGGAAGAGTACCACAGATGCCACCATCCTAGTGAGATAGCTGCAGGAAAAGTATTCGGCCAAAAGTAAGCCATTGTACTTGACTTTTGTCAACCTGAAGAAAGCTTTTGACAGAGTCCCTTGCTCTATTATATGGTGGTCTCTAAGGAAGCTAGGAGTAAGTGAGTGGCAAGCCAGGTACAGTGGTGCTATCAGTAGGGTGAGAGTTGGCTATGAATACAGTGATGAATTTAGTGTACAAGTAGGGGTTCACCAGGAAAAAGTTCTCAGTCCACTCTTATTTATCACAGTTTTCCAGGCCATAACAGAGGAATTCAAAACTGGATGCCTATGGGAACTACTATATGCTGACGACCTCACTCTTATTGCAGAATCTGTAGCAGAATTGGAGAAGAAATTCCTGGAAGCAAAACCTGGAATCAAAGGGGCTTAAAGTTAACCTGGCAAAAGCAAAAGTGGTTGTTAGCAAGGAAGCAGATAAGGCTCTCTTTCTGTCAGATAAATGGCCTTGCTCAATAAATAAGAAAGAAGTTGAAATCAGCAGAGGGACTAGCTGAGTTGACAGCAGTATGATAGATAAGGCAATTAAGGATATGAGGTCAGTGAAGGCCACTGGTCCATCAGGAGATACTGAGATGTTTAAAATATCTGGTAGAGTAGGATAAGGTCTGGTTACCTATATACTTAATCAGGTCATTCAGGAAGGTGTCATCCCCAATGACTGATGTGGCAGCATTATAGTCTGATGCTACAAGGATAAGGGCAATGCCTTAGATAGAAGTAATTATAGAGGCACCAAATTACTGGATCAGGAGATGAAAGTTACTGAGAGAATTATAATCCAATGAATTTGGAATAGAATTAGGCTAGATGAATTGCAGTTTGGATTTGTGCACTACTGAGAAGCACTACTGACACTCTTTATAGATAGAAAACTGCAGGAGAAGTATTTGACCAAGAATAAACAACTGTACTTAGTGTTTGTTGACTTACAGAAAGCCTTTGACAGAGTACCTCACTGTGTGATAATGGTGAGCTCTGAGGAAATCAGGAGTAGACAAGTGACTTGTGAAAGCTGTACAGGCCATGTACAAAGGTTTTACAAATAAGGTGAGAGTTAACCATTAGTACAGTGATTAATTTAGTGTACAGGCAGGTGTTCTCAGCCCCCTCCTATTCATCATTGTTTTCCAGGCCATAATAGAGGAATTCAAGACTGGCTGCCCCTGGGAACTGCTCCATGTTAATTATCTTGCTCTCATAGAAGATTCTATTAACAGTATTAGAAAAGAAATTCCAAGCATGAAGCAAAACCTAGAATTGAAGGGCCTTAAGGTTAACTTAGCAAAGACCAAGGTTCTAGTAAGTAAGGAAAAAAAAAACAGGATCCTGCCCACTTCAGGTAAATGGCTTTGCTTGATATGTAGGAAAGGTTTAGGCAGGCATTCTATATGGTGCACCCAGTGCAATGGAATAATAGCAAGGTTAACAGAGAAAGTAGTATTTATATGTGGAAGACATACAGAGGCTGTTAAGTCTACAGATACATGGGAAATTAATCTTATCAAATGCCCGGGAGGCTCTCTTGAGGTAGTAAATAATTTCTGCTACCTAGGTGACTTAATTAGCATTGGAGGGGCATGTACTGAGAGTGTAACTGTTAGAATAAGAATAAGATGGAGAAAGTTCAGAAAGCTTTTATCTCTGCTGAAAACCAAAGGTCTCTCTGAGTAAAAGGAAGATTATATGATGTTTGTTTAAGAACCACAATGCTACATAATAGTGAGATGTGGGCCTGAATGCAGAGGACATATGAAGACTAGAAGGGAATGAAGCTAGTATGCATTGCTAGATATGCAATGTCAGTGTACATGTGCAACAGAGCACTAGTGTATTGAAAGAAAAATTAGGTATAAGAGGAATTAGACGCAGTGTACAAGAGAGAAGACTGCACTGGTTCAGTCTTGTGATGCATACAGATGAGTACAGTTGCATCAAAAAATGCTTATCACTTATAGTGGATGGAACTTAAGGAAGTGAGAGACCCAGGAAGACATTGGATGAAGGCTGATCTCAAGATGCTGAGCTTTATTAAGGAGGTGACAAAGACATGTCCACCACAGCAGAATTGATATCCTAAAATCACCTTGGGAATGCTCTGCCCCGGCAACCATTCCCCACCATATTTCATCCCTGAACACCCATCACTTCTCAATCACCTGAGAGCAAAATAAGCATGTACTACATTCCCCAGCTTTCTTAGTTACTTTTCTTTCCCCACCCTGAACCAGTTCCATTTCCTATTATCTTCCCCCATGACTCCACCAATCACTTCCTTTCTGTGCCTTCTCTCCTCTGTACTGTTCACATCATTCACATCTTACTTATCTACTATCACCCTTAATGTCAATACATATCTATGCAACTTCCAACCTTGAGTCTCTCCTATATTTCTCTCCATCATTTGCTGTTGTCAGTTCTTTTCTGTCCATTCACCCAGTTCAAACTTTTGTATTACTTCACTTATTTGCACCACACTCAAATATCCCTCAAGAGCATGATTCAACAATTTTTGCCATCATTTCTCTCACTATCACTCTCTGACTCACTTGCTTTCTTCATCTCACTCTCTAACTCACTCTCCTTTCTTATCAACTGGGGTATCCATGTATCTACTACAACAAGATATATATCTCTGTCCTTCTATACCTTTAATCTCTCAACAGGAACAAACCTCCACCTCAACATTATTTTCCTTCCCAGTTGACAGGTTTTTATCTTGCAAGGTACTTGGTGATGTTGTCAAAAATGGTACCATGTGAAAAGCAGTGCTGGTGTCATCTAAAAAGCACCCACTACATCCTGTAAGGTGGTTGGCATAAGATAGGGCATCCAGCTGTAGAAACCATTCCAAAAGAGAAACTGAAGTCTGGTGCAGCTCCTGGCCTTGCCAGCTCTTTGCCTTAACAGCTCCTGTCAAACTGTCCAACCCATGACAGCATGGAAAACAAACTTATAGTGGATGGGTTTCTTTCAGTTTCTGTCTACCACATTTACTCATAAGGCCTTAGTTGGCTCTGGACAATAGAAGACATGCTCAAGGTGCCTATTTGCGCCTGTATATGTGTGTATGTGTGTGTGTGTGTGTGTGTGTACATATACATGTGTATATATATATGTGTGTGTGTGGGCATCGGTACCATTTTCCTTTTTCTCCGTTCTTCCATTCTCCGAACTTTCCATCTTTCCGACGAAGGGCTACCCCCGAAACGTCATACACTCTCTCTTTCCTTTCCTGAGCGTCCAATAATACTATCCATATCACGTCCTCACTTTGTTGTTTTTTTGTTTTTTTGTTATTGTTTTTTGAACTATATATATATATATATATATATATATATATATATATATATATATGTAAAATTCAATAATAGGATAAAGTCTTTTATAAGAATTTATCAAGTAGCTAGCATGAAAAAACCTCATAAGGGAAAAATCCATCATTTATTCCCTAAAATATATTTATTTATATAAGGGCATTACTATACATGAATGCCTCACGCTAAGAAGGACTCTAAGGTCAAACTACCATAATAAACACATTTTTATAGTTTAGTCTGTTTTTGAGAGTTGCATTTCCTCGTGTTCAGTAAAAATGTGTTTATTATGGTAGTTTGACCTTAGAGTCCCTCTTAGCGTAAGGCATTCATGTATAGTAATGCCCTTATATAAATAAATATATATATGTGTGTGTGTGTGTGTGTGTGTGTGTGTGTGTGTGTATACACACACACGCAAACACTCTCTCATACATACACATGCATACTTAAATATACGTCTAAGGTGGCAAGCTTGCTGAATCATTAGCACACCAGACAGATTGCCCAGTGGCATATCTTGTCTTCACAGAGTTCAAATAGCACTAAGGTCAACTTTGCCTTCCATCCTTTTGCAGTTGATGAAATAAGAACCAGATGAACACTGGCGTTAATGTAATTGACTACCACCATCCCCATAAAATTTCAGCCCTTGTGCCTTTTAATAAAGAAAGTACACACACACACACACACACACACACACACACACACACACACTACAGAGTAGAGAAAATTGAAAACACAAATCATTGGCAGTCAAACAGATTCCCGAATGCATAAATGAAAACATTCAATGCATATTTATACACATCAACATAAATCATGCATGTACAGGAATGAAGATTCTCCAAGGGTATAAAGAATAAAACCAAACATACATAAAAACATAAATATATAAAAATACATATAAAATTACATATAAATAAAATTTACATGTAAGGAGTCATGTGTGATAAAAAAAGAGGTTGATAAATCTTAATATATAAAACTGAAGTTGTGTGTCTGTGTGAAGCCTTTTTAAAAGTTTATAGAAATCCACATTTTCCACTTTTTTGTAAAATTTTTTACATCAATGGAATTTTCTCGATGTGAACTTTCCAGTGTAGTAATTAGATTTTTTAAATTCCGTTTACTTTGTGTGATTTAAGGGAGATTTGGCTGTTGTTTTTAGCAACTTTTATATTTCTTCCCTTCTACCTGGAACGCCGTTCTTACACACGCGCTCAAAATAAAAATATAGAGACTAAGAGTAAAAGAGGGAAAGGGAGAGAGAGAGAAAGTGATACATACATAGTCATAGATTAAACTTTCATCTCAGTATTCTTTACCTATTTTTCATA
>NC_068990.1:50197447-50202447 GCF_001194135.2 Octopus bimaculoides
TATATATATATATAGATATATATATACATACACACACACACATATATATATGTGTTTGTGATTGTGGATGTGTGCATGCTTATTTGCATTTCTGAGAAAGCTGAAACTGGTGTTCTCAATAACGTTAATAACATCTCATTTCAAAGACCTGCAAAATAAGTTCTTCTTTAATTGGAAAAAAAAAAAAGAAGGGTTACTGTCAGGGAGGGCCATCATGGAAAAACAGATCAACAAGAAAGAAAAAATATACATACATGTATATATTTATATTTATAATTATATATATATATATGTGTGTGTTACATGAAACAATAATATGTTGTAAAGAAAAGAGTTTAATATTTCATATACGAGGGGATGCTGAAAAGTTCCTGGCTTTAAGGGTAAATTGGAGGTCCAACCCGCCAAGTTCATTTACAGAGCTTAGAAAAACTGAAGGACCACTGTAATGTGTGTGAATCTGAGAGGGGAATATGTTGAATAAAATCATAATTAACTGATCTTCCTATATATTTTCTTTTACCCAAAGCCAGGAACTTTTCAGCACCCACTTGTATATATGTGTGAGTGTATGTGTGTGTAAAATTGAAGAATATAATTTACAATAACAATTTGCAGTTTCATTTTGATTGAAATACCAGTGTATTCAGAACAAGACTTCTCACTACGATTCACCTGCATAGAGCATCTCTAACTGTCACTCACACCCACTCCAGTTGTTTCTATAGAAATTATAGCCAGCACTGATTTATTACGATGTTTCATATCCAAATATGCTTAATATAAACAACATAAGTCAATACTGTGTTAGCAATGCTATTAAATCACTAGTTGAGCTTATCTCTACAGATTTTCTATCGAAATTATAGCCAGCATGTAACAAATCAGTGCTGGATATAATTTCTGCAGAAAATCTGTAGAGACAACCTTAACTAGTGATTTAATAGCATTGCCAATGCAGTAGAACACATTAGGCATATTGAGATACAAAACTTCATAGTCACAGACAGTGAAGTCAACCTGCCTAGGAGAACAACAACTCTGAATAAAAACTGACACAATGTAGAAAAGTAAATCTAGCAAAAATAGAAGTTTTGTCAAGAAAGCACTTTACTGCCATCTGGTAAGTGACTATGCTTGATATGCAGAGAAAGAGTCAGTAGGAAATTCATATGGTACACCAAATATAAAGTATGGATGCACAAGATGTGTAATAGGATCACAGGTGAAACTTGGACACTAAATTCAAAGAATGTAAAAAGGCTGGAAAGCAATGAGGCACTGAATGTGTAATTTTAGTGTGCATGAATAAGAGAGCACAAATGAGCTGAAAGAAAGACATGGTATTCATGAAATCAAATATGGTGTGCAAAACATGTAATGCATATGGAAGATGACAGGTAAAGAAGGTTTAAGATATCCAAGTGGATGAAACCTACAGAAGAGGAAAACATATGAAGAAATATTGAATGCTGATCCCAAGATACTGAACTTCACAATGGAAGTGCTGCGTGACTATGACAAGTGGTGAGATGCTATGCTGGAGAAAACCTGTCCAGCTTATGAAAGCATAATTAAATGGGTGCATGTTGTTGGCAGTGATGATTTGTTTAAGAATATGCAGTATGCCAACAAAGTATTAAAAAGAATATGTGAGCATAAGATACACTCTAAAGTCATATTTAAATTGTAGAAATTTGAAGTACAGAAAGTGAGTTTGAGCCAGATTCACCACCAAAAAATTTCTTATTACTCCGTACGCGTAAGTAAAAGTAGGGTATTGTAATCACTTGTCTTTGTCTGTGTGTTTGCAAAATTACTGGAAAATGGTAGAACAGATTTTCACCAAATTTGGCAGAAATACTCACTGGGCTTGAAATGATGAAAATTCAGTTTGATTATCTTCAAACATACATAAATGCATGCATAGACATGTGACTGTGTATGCATGTGTGTGTGTGTGTGTGTGCACGCGTGCGTGTGTGCATGCATGTGTGTACAGTGATGGATTCGAGGGTTTTGTTTATTTACGAATTGATTTCTTAATTTCACCGGAGTATAAATACCTATAATGGTTATACTTAAAAAAAAAAGTTAAAAAATCAAATTTACAAATTTCCTGAAAAGTAAGTGGTCATATTATTTATATCCTACAACAAACTACAGTACATTTGATTCACCTGCCATCATTGAATGACGTTCAAAACATTTCTCAAATTCTATGCAATATTTACTATAAGTATTTCATTTTGTTCATTTTCTTTTTCCTATGGATCAACCCTCATCTGTGTGTGTATAGATCATGGGGTACCTATGTGCATGGACATGTGTGGATACATACATAACTACGTGACTCTGTGTGTGTGCGTGCGCGCGCGCGCGTGTGTACAGTGGTGGATTCAAGGGTTTTGTTTATTTACGAGTTGATTTCTTAAATTCACCAGAGTATAATAATGGTGATACTTATAAAAAAAAAAAAAATCATCCAACTTACAAATTTCCTGATAAGTTTAATCAAACATTTACGAAGCTTAATTCAGTTAAATTAAAAAGCATGGGTAAGCAACATATTGTAATCCACACTATAATTTGCAAACAAATTTATCTGTGTCCCTCTGATGTCTTTTTTTTCATTCTTAAGATTTAATATTAAAATGTTATTCATAAAATAAATCTCAGTGTCCTTGTTCTTCAAAGATATCAATCAATATCTTAACAAAAAAGGGACATGAAAGCAATAACAGTTTAACTCCACCAGCTTTTACAACTAGTTCAAACAAATTACATAGTAAAAATGCTAATTTTAGATTAAAAAAATAATTACTTACCTTTTCCTAGATTCTAAAATTAGTCCACATATACTATAGTAATCAGCAGCAAAAGACCCTACTAATTCCTGTAACAAGAGATAATAAATTTATAGCACAAATACAAGCACAACTGATTTGTTTCTAAAATTAACATGAGAAGATGAATTAACTATAAATATTTAAACCAACTCATTCTGAGAAACTGCTTCCAAATTTCCCTATGGTTTCTTAGAAAACTGTTAAGTTCTAAAATATGTGAATAACAAGTAATAATAAAAGACTTACTAAAAAAAAAAACCCCAAAGATAACATTTTAAGAGATTTGAAGAAGAAAGAAATTATCCTTGATAAAGGAAATAAAATAGCTACAAAACATTCAGAAATATCTTTTAGGATATTGTTTAATAATTGAATTATGCAAGAGTGGCTTGATATATCCACCATACAAAATACAATTATAGTTGTAAAATACTGCTTTACATCTTCACAACATTTATAAGAATATGGGATAAATAAGAGAAGAATTAAAATGACATAGCAACAAAGTTTCTCACAAGGTAAATAGAAAAATGTGTTATTACTGTTTTATGTCCTTCAGAATGTAGAACACTAACTCTCCATTAATGACAAATGTATTTTCAGTTGATTGTATAGAATACTGAAATCAACTTTTCTCAAACATTTGTTTAACCCTTTTCTACCTGTTCTATGTTCAAACCAGCCAGATCTAGCTTCTCATGTCTACCCTACAATGTCATTCTAAAAATAAGGAATCAAAATTTTGAAGCTGTAAGATAATACATGATAAATTCAAAACAATGTGAATAAATAAGCATTACATTTGACTGTGTAATTTGAATGTTAAAGGGTTAACTAAAGATAGATACATCATCATTATTTTATGTCCATGGTCTTGACACAATCAGATGGTTCCCAAGGACTGTATCTGAGCTTCAATGTTTGCTTTGGCATGGGTTCTACAACAGAGAGTCTCATAAGAGTCCACTTTGGGCAGGTATTTTCTACTATATCCCTGGGCTGATTAAAGTCTTGTGAGTGGGGCTGGCAAAACAAAAACTCAAAGAAGCCCATCATATTCACATATTTGCATATATGTGTGTGCATGCATGTGTGTATTTGTGTCACCTTGTCTTGACATTACATGATAGTTGTAAATGAGTGTTACTGTTGTACAAGCAGTGTGCCCCATTTCCAATCTTCCACGAAAACATTTCCAGTCATAGGGAAATATCACCTTGTTTAGAAACATGTATAAGTTAAGGACAGGAAGTGTATCTGACCATAGAAAACCTGCTTTGACAGATTCTGTTTAACTCATGCCAGCATAAAAATGTGGATGCTAAAACAAAATGAAATGGACAAAGCAATATGTCATTTTTTTACTTGTTATCTTCTAGATTGATGTTTCATAACTTTTCTTTTTCTGAAATAATTGACATATGCATCTTTCGCAATTTATCATTAATGTGCTAGATCTTATTATAAATGTAGAACTTCAATGGGCCTCCAATTAAATTATTTACCACTGAAGGTGTACTTGCAACTGATGCTCCTCAAAGTCAATTTATCCTGTTGATGCAATTTTCCACAATTATCTTGTGGTTATATTTGAACTGAGTCAAAACAAATGTTATACTTCAGAATTTTAGAAATTAAATACCTAAAAGAAAACTTTAAATGTACATCAAATTGAAATATATATATATATATATATATATATATATATATATATATATATATATATATATATATATATATATATATATACACATATATATAAGCACCCCACACACAACCCCCATCTCGAAAAATTTGAAGCAGATATGATTAATTTAATTAGAAACATTAAATTCTCCAAATATAAATCTTCCTTTCAAAAAAGGCTCTGACACACTATAAAATGAATCACTGCATCCCCCAAATTACATGTCTTCTCAGATAAAACAGGAAATATGTACCCATTACCATTGAGGAATACAATAAATTCATAGAGAAGGAACTCAACAACTCCTACAAGCCGGCTCCAACAGCTGCCCTAAATGACATCAACACTAAACACTGCAAATTTATGAGGAAATTACAAGTGGATGACCAAACCAAACCATAGTGCCCTACACCTCTATGCTTCAACCTCAAGGATCACAAGAAGGACTTTATTACCAAACCTTC
>NC_068990.1:50208504-50224687 GCF_001194135.2 Octopus bimaculoides
GTGTTGCCATCCGGTTTCACCAGTCCTCAGTCAAATCGTCCAACTCATGCTAGCATGGAAAGCGGACGTTAAACGATGATGAGGATGATGATGATATATATATATATATATATATATATATATATATATATATATATGTGTGTGTGTGTGTGTGTGTGTGTGTGTATGTATATATGCATGTGTATATATGTATGTGTGAATATACATGTGTATGTATGCATATATGAACATGCAAGCAGGTACATGTGAGTATATATGATTATAGGTATGGATATTTTATATAAGTACTGATTTGAATATGAGTATGTGTAGATATATATATATGTATGCATACCTGCCTCTGTGATAGTGCGTGCGCACGCGAGTGTATGTATACAATCGCATACATTTATGCACGTGTGTGAGTCTGCATGCATGCATTTATGTATGCAAGAATTTATACATACAAAAATAGATACAAATGAGTGAGTATATGCGTGAATGCATGTAACATACAAGAGTTTGTGTGCATATATATGTGTTGATGTATGTAAATGTCTATATACATGTGTGGATACGTATGTGTGTATACATTTTCACAGATATAAATTCTTTATTTCTTCTACTTCTCACCATTAACCTGTCCATTTAAACAACTTGACTTATGAAGTAGTTGTATGCTGTCAACTTAATGTGACAGTCCCTCGAAGGGAATAATACTACTGTTGGTTAGACCTAGGAAGCCGCACCACTTCCTGTCGGCCTTGACACATTTCCTGTGTCCTTATGTTTACAAGGTGGTGGGGGAGACAAGCACCTCCACCCAGCTAAGCCTGCATCCAGAGACATGTTTCTGAGTCTTTGCTCGTCATCAGTCTGGAGAAGCATAACCTGACTTATATTCTTTATTCTTCATTCCACCTCAATTTTACTACCCTTACCTTCTCTCTACACTTTCTATGCATCCCTTAAGCTCTGCTAACATACCTCACACTCTTTTACTCTTTACCCTCTCATCTCTGCAGACTACCTCAACAACAGAGGAAAATGATCTTACTATTGTAGCTGGCAACTTCAATGGTCATGTTAGGCAACATGCCAATGGATTTTATGTTATGCATAAAGGTTTTGGCTTTAACACTAGAAATGAGGAGGGAACAAGACCCCTAGAGTTCTGTGATGCAAATGACTTGCTGGTTTGCAATATTGACTTCAGGAAACCAGCCAATCATCTTATCACTTATCAGTCTGATTGACTACGTCCTCACCAGAAACAGATAGATACAGGTGCTTATAAATGCAAAGTCCTTTTCCAGTGAGGAATGTACAACTCAACATAGGTTAGTAGTTAGTGACTTTAGGCTAAGGGCTAGATGGACACAAATATACGAACTGGTCTGGAAAAGGAAATTATGGAAGCTGAAAGATCTATCAAACAGTCAGGAGTTTAGAGAAATTCTAATGAATGCATTTGATGAGAACGAGGAAGAGGTTGTGACATAATAATGTAAAGGACAACTGGAAGTTCCTAAGAGACAACATTCTGAAGGCTGCAGACTAGATCTGCAACTTTGGTAAAGTCTACACCAGACGGAGAATGACCTGGTGTGGAACAGTGAGGCAGATAAGGCCATAAAAGTGAAGAGAGAAGCTTGGAAAGACTGGAGAAATTGAGGTAGCAAAGAGCTACATCAGGTAGCCGAGAAGAAAAGCTAGGTGACAGGTTTAACTAGCCAGGCAGAAGCAGAATGGATGAAATCTGCCAATGTCTAACAGCTTAAAGATCAGAGATTTGAGGTGTTCAGAATTACTAGACAGTGTGTCAGAAAATGAAGATGTGAGAGAGAAGTGTATATGTATGGATAATGGTATGCTTTACACTCAGTGACTGAAAAGAAAGAGGCATGGAAAGGCTACTATGAAAGGCTATTAAATGGGGAAAATGAATGGGGGAAAAAAGAGCCTACC
Source organism: Octopus bimaculoides (assembly GCF_001194135.2). NCBI lineage: Eukaryota > Metazoa > Mollusca > Cephalopoda > Octopoda > Octopodidae > Octopus > Octopus bimaculoides. The sequence goes on from NC_068990.1 coordinate 50,210,452, forward strand.
TTATGTGAACCCAACAGAGGGACCAACTATTCAAGTTGACAGCAGTATAATAGATTAGGCATTTAAGGATGTGAAGACAGGGAAAGGCCCTGGTCTATTGGGAGTCAATGCTGAGATGCTTAAAATATCTGGCATAGTAGGATACAGCCTGGTCACTTGAATATTTAATCAGGTTATTCAGGATGGTGTCATCCCCAGTGAGTGGTGTAAGAGCTTTATAGTCAGCTGCTACAAGGGTATGCCTTAGACTGAAGTAATTACAGAGGCATCAAACTGCTAGACCAGGTCATGAAAGTGACAGAAAGAGTTAATTAGGAGTAAAATCAGATAAGACAAAATGCAGTTTGGCTTTGTGCCAGGGAGAAGCATTACTGATGCTATCTTTATAGTCAGACAACTGTAGAAGTATTTGACCAAGAATAAACCATTGTATTTGGAGTTTGTTGACTTAGAGAGAAAGCTTTTGACAATTGACAGAGTACCCTGCTGTAGAGGTAGATGAGTGGCTTGTGAAAGCCACATAAGCCATGTACAGAGGTGCTGTGAGTAAGGTGAGCATTAGCCATGAGTATAGTGATGAATTTTAGTGAAGAGTAGGGTGGAGTGGAAATTTAAAAAAATGTGGAAATTGAAAGTGCCTGAAGGCTAAAATGTTGCTATATTTGATTACTAGAAAAATTCTAAATTTTCACTGAGATCAAGGCCTTCAAGGCCCCTAAACTCCAAAAATGAGGGATTTTTCTAAATTTTTTACAATAGCGGAGTTTGTGGGGTTTGAGGGAGTAAATGCCCTTGACTGATGTAAATGGAAATTTAGCATTTTTCTAGTAATAATATGGAGCAAGATTTTAGGCCTCAGGCATTTTCAATTTCCACAATTTTTTATTTTCACTCCACTCTGGATTACAATCTACATACCTGCACACACACACACACATATGTGTTAGGGTGGAGTGAAAATAAAAAATTGTGGAAATTGAAAATGCCTGAGGCCTAAAATCTTGCTATACATTATTACTAGAAAAATGCAAAATTTTTGCTTAGATCAGTCAAGGGCATTTACTCCCTCAAACTCTGCTATTGTAAAAAATTTACAAAAGTTCCCCATTTTCAGACTTTAGCGGGCTTGAGGGAGTAAATGCCCTTGATTGATCTCAGCAAAAATTTAGAATTTTTCTGGTTATCAAACAGCAACATTTTAGCCCTCAGGCATTTTCAATTTTCACTATTTTTTATTCTCACTCCACCCTAGTGTAGAGGTAGGCATTCATCAGGGCTTGGTTCTCAGTTGCCTCCGATTCATCATTGTCCTCTAAGCCATGACAGAAGAATTCAAGACTGTCCGCCCCTGGGAACTGTTATATGCTGATGATCTTGTTCTTATAGCAGATTCTGTTACAAAACTAGGAAAGAAATTTCAGGTGTGTTCTAGTAAGCAAGAAAACAGACACGACCCTTCCCCTATCATGTAAATGACCTTGCTTGATATGTAGAAAAGGTGTGGGTAGGAATTCCATACAGTGTACCTAGTTCAAACTATGAACACACAAAAGATGCAGTAGAATAATAGGAAGGTTATCAGAGAAGTTGGTATTTGTATGTGGAAGATGTACAGGAGCCATAAAAACCACAAATAGTCTGAAAATCCATTTTTTCAAATGCCCTGGAGGCTCTTTAGAGGTAGCAGGTAATTTCTTCTACCAAAGGAACCTAATTGGAAAGTGTGATCACTAGAATAAGAATAGGATGGAGAAAAATTCAAAGAGCTTTTACCTCTGTTGGCAACCAAAGGTCTCACTCCCTATGAAAGGAAGATTGTATGAGGCATGTATATATGAACAGCAATACTACATGGTAGTGAGACATGGGCCCTGAATGAAGCTAGTATGCTCTACTGGATGTACATTGTCAGTGTACATGCATGACAAAGCATCAGTGTTTTGAAGAAAAAGTTGGGTATTAAAAAAATTAGATGCAGTGAGCAAGAGAGAAGATTGTGTTGGTGATGTGATGCACATGGATGTAGATAGTTTTATACAGAAGTGCCAACCACTTAAAGTGGATGGAAACCCAGGAAGACATGGGATGAAGTGTTGAAGGCTGATTTCAAGACACCAAGCCTTATGAAGGCGAGGACTAAGGACAAAGATATCTGGTACATTGCTGTGCTCAAGAAGACCTGTCCGCCACAGCAGAATTGATACTGGGACCACATAAAAAGCACTCGTGTTGGTACTATGTTAAAAGCACCCAGTACACTCGATGGAGTGGTTGGCAGTAGGAAGGGCATCCAGCCACAGAAGCCATGCCTGCATGGGAAACAGATGTTAAACAATGATGATGATGATGATGATGAGTGACACAAGAATTATGCACTATATATCATGGGTCATATAAGGGTATGCTTTGCAATGGGGACACTCTTCATATAGAAGTTGTGATTGCAAATGAATTAGTATTACATGAAGGGATTTTTTTTCATTCTTTACTAGAAAAGCAAATGTGGTTTTATTGTTTAAGGAAATTTGGTAAAGTGTGAAGCAACATGACTAAAAGGATTATCTCCAATTATGTCTTGGCAGGCTCAAAGGCATTAGGGTAAAGTACATTGATGTATACTATAGAAAAAGGAAAGTTTTGATCTAACATACAAGAAACATCATAATAATGATCTCAACACTAATTTGCTTTGTACTGAAAATAGTGGATAGTGAAAATACCACATTATTTGAGGAGTATTATGCAACTATTCCAGAAGAAAACCGTATATAATATTCTGCTAATTTTCAAGGTAATTCTGACTTGATTTTCAAAAATGTTACTGATAACAGTTACAGATTCATTTTACATTCACATTATTTCTATTTATATGCAAAAAAAACAAAAAAAACCCAATTTTTTTGTAAAACCAAACTTGAAACTAACTGTTTTATCTTCTTTGAATAACCAACCACTTTTCATGCGATGGAAAGTAATATTTTTAGTTGACATCTGAGTGACGACAATGTCATTGCTCATAAGGAGGTCCACTTCATCTTCAAGATCAGTATCTGTTTCCTATAAAATAAAAATTGAAAAATGAGTATTAAAGTTTCTAAAAAGTCTTATTATTATATTCAGGTATAATATGCACTTGTGTGTAACATGCATCCGTAATTATTGGTAACAGAATCCTAGAAAGAATATCTACTGTATAATACACACTAGCTTTACTTTAGTAATATGGACTTTAGTATTTGAGGAGAAAGAGTGTTAAGCTAATTTATCATAATACAGATTGAATTAAGCAAAAATATTCACACTAAATGAAGCAAAAATCAGATTTTAAAGAAACCTTTGAACTTCATCAATGTAGGTCATAAAAGTGCTCCTACTTTAAAGTCAAATTGTATAAATCACATGATCATTTTTGTATTTGAGTTGCAAGATTATTGATGTGAATTTGTGTGTTGAAACAAATCTTGTGTCTGGGAAGGGCTATTATGCTAGTAAAAATTAAAATAAACACATGTACCAGTTCAATACCACTTCTTTATTTTACCAACTAATTATTCAATGGTTTGTTCAATGTGTTAATTGAACAATCAATTGGTTGTCAGTTTTCTCTGTCACAGTCCTATGATTACTATTCACAACCTCATCAATGACATGTCCTCACTCTTCAAGGTCTGCTTCGAGTCTGTCTAAGAACTAGTTGTGTGTGTTTGTGTGTGTGTGTGTGTGTGTGTGTGTGTGTGTGTGTGTGTGTGCGCGCATGCATGTATGTAGCTGTATGAGTTTACTTATGTGTGTTTGTGGTGTAGTCATTTGTTTTTTGAATAAGTAAGCATTTGTGTGTATGTTTGAGTGTTTTCATGCATGCATACATTGTGTAGTGTAGCCAATTGTCTTTTTGAATAGATATGTGTCTGTATGTTTGCATGCATGTTCCTGCATATGTGTAAGCATGTGTATGCATGTGCTTGAGCATGTTTGTCTGTGTGTATGTGTATTTTCATGTGTGTATACTTGTGCATGGATGTGTATGGCTGTGTACTGGAATTGTTCATAATTACAGGTTTTTATCTTTATGGATTTCTGTGTATCCTGCTGTCATTGTAATACTTAGTTATACCAAAACATACCCTCCTACCCACACGGACATACACATGCCCATATTGTGCATGTGTTGCGTGGGTAGTTGCAGTGGTGTTGTGGTTCTATTATTTATTATGTATATTTTTTATTTAGTGTTGGTGTTGTGTCATTTATGAGAACAGATTCACATATCTGTGTTAATGATGAGTCTCTCAGGTGTTTAGACAAGATTTCAATACTAATTTGATTCAGCATGCTGCTATGTTGATCTCTGGCATGTTGGTGGAGTATTGACAACTGTTTCCTGTCCTTATATTTCCATCAGTGTTTATTTAGCTTCTCAGCTAAGCTCTTAGATCTCTCCCCAATGTATGCCACACTCCAGTTCCTGCTATCACCTTTCATGCATTTCATTTGGTAGACTACATACTAGGTTTAAAAGTAAACACAATGCAGTACCTATCAGTACATGATAGGGGTATGTCTTACATAACTGTGATTTGATAAATGTCCCTGATTTTTCTACATCTTTAATGTTGAGTTTAGCTTCTTTCATAACCTTCCTAAACCTGCAGGCTAACTTCCCATATGGCATAGCCTCTACAAACATTACCCCTTGAAATAACCCTGTGTTATATCATGTGTTTATCCTGTTTGCATTATCACTAATTCTCTGTATTCTGTTTCCATAATTGTGTTGGTAACTAGGGCACGTTCCACTGGTGCCCTTACTTATGATGTCATCTAGCTTCTTCCTGGACCCCCAGTACACTCTGACTCTATTTCTATGAGTGTAACCAGAGAACTGCATGCAGTGTATAAACTCTTGCATGTGTCTATTTCACAGGGTTTTCACAGGAGGTAGGGGAGTTCATTAGCCTAAATAAATCTGCTATAAGTATGTTTATCTTATAGTGTGGTGAACCTGAGTTCTTATGAGTAACATATTTGGATGCTATGGGTTTCATATAAAAGGAATGGAGGGGTTGAATCTTGTTTGAAATCTCTAACCAAAGTTCAAGTACAGGGAGTAATATTGTTAGGGAGCTTAGTGGGGTGGTCTACTGTTACCTTGATATGCAGGTGGATGGAATTTTTGAATGAGAAGTATGATAGTGAGGTACTACTTTAGTAGACCTAAGAAGGAGAGAGAGACATATTAAAATTAAGCTTCAGCAGGAAAGCAGCTTGTCGATGAGGAATAGTTGCTGTGACATTGAAGGAATTAAGCTATGTAAGTCATATGGTTAGTTGCTTAGTTAATTAAATAGTCAAAGAAAGTGCTTTTGTTGTTCTTTATCCTCAAGTCAGCTTTGAAGGCATCCAAGCCATCACATTCTCATCTGAGATTACATTAGCTAATGTATCCTGGTGAGCGCTAAGGAAAATATGCAGGCAAATGACTTGAAAGAACTTTGCAGGTTCTATATCATAGTGCAGTAAAATTAGAATTGGCAGTGAATTTACAGAGGAATTTTCTATACAAGCTCACCAATGTTGTTTTCTCATCTGCTTTCTATCAATAGAGTTCTTGAGGCTATTTCACAACAGTTTAAGAAATTGAGAACTTGTATATATTAGTGACTTTATGTGATGTGAATGGAGAAAGAGTACTAGATGAGTAAGCAAGTGTTGCTGCTGGTGATACATTGTACAACTAGACTAGTAGAAGTCTGCATTGGCAATAATCAGTTCAGTAAAAGCTAAAATTAAGTTATTAGTTTTTTCTTCTAGGCTTTGATTGGAAAGAAGAGACTGTGGCTATAACCTTCACAGGCTCTCCAAAGACTTAAAATTGAAAATCTTTGATGTTCAGCTTAAATAAATGCAAGTCATCACCTGTAGACAAAGCATGAGCAGAAAAGGAAATCCAGTATGTTGATAACCTGAGAAGGATGTAGTGAACATCATGTAAGTGCACTGCCTGTGAGAGCACCATAGAATGGGTGACAAGAGAAGTGGTATGCAACTAGCTACCTCTGAGAAACAGAAATTGTTATAATTGCAGAATGAGAAGCAGAGTAAGCAGATGATGATTTTGTGGATTAGAGATTAAAGTATGCTAGTAACAAATTTCTTACCAATCAATCAATCAATCAAATGGCTTTCTTTTAGATGTGGTTTGAGAAGTTTCTGTGCTGTGGCATGTTAACCAACTTAATATCTTCAAAATTATGAAGTTACTTATAAACTATGGTACTCACTTTCACTGAAATAATTTCAAATATTTGCAACTTAATGTCATCTTGTTTCCTTTTTTCTTAAGCCTTCATAAAACTTTGAGGGAGTTTAAAACTGGAATAAAGTAGCAGTTTTAATTATTCTAGTTGTCATCTGCCTGTTTTCATGTGCCCACCCCCATTTTGAAGATAATATGGAATTTTACAAGAGAGATATGGTTGCAAGACTGAACAGAATGGCAAATTAGAGATACCTTTGGTAATAAGATTAAAATATTAGTTAAAGTTAGAAACTTTTAAGGCCAGAGCGTTCAGAAATGAGTTCGATGTTTAAAACAGAAGAAGCATAAACACTACACTATTCACAATTGTTTGCTTAAAAGAAATCCTAATAGACTGTTGACACAACTATTCTTGTTGAAAATTAGAAAATGTGCAACCAACATACCATGGGTTGCTTTCAAGGAAAATAAGCAACAATTACACAGGAAGTGCAGAAACAAAAAAAAAAAAAATGAAAAATATCATAATATTCTGCTCCATATATGCAATATGAATTTCAGCAAAAGGCTGACCGTAATTTATTTATGAAAATAGCTTTTAAAGATTTACAAGATTTAATATTGACCATGAATCCAAAGTGTGCAAAACAGAACGATAGATATGAAATGCAAATAGATATGTTAGAAGAGACACAGCAAAAAGGTAACTTAAGAAAAACTCAGCCAGAAAGTTAGTTCTGAAAATGAAATAAGTGTTGTTGCTTTGTATAGTGTTTTCAATATCACCAAATTTACATTCAGTTGGATTAGTCGAGAAGAAAAGCTTATGTCCATCACCTGTACAGGCCTTCCAAGACCAGTAAATGTAGGAAACAAAATCAAGGCTTAGGGGTGCATCAAAGTTAACAGAGTATGGGTCAAAGAAAGTTCTATAAGCACATCCTGCAATTTCTTGTGCAATTAAAGAAGTCACCTATCCAAGAAATGAGAGATAAATGGATCCCATAGGTAAATAGTTTTATCAAGAGATCCGAATCCTGAGCACAGTTGAATGCTGAACTGATGTTGAATGTAATAATAATATTGTTTTCAATAAATTTCTGTAGAACAGGGGCCAATTGAATAGTGGCATAAGAAGGTATATCTTCAGTAGATCTGGCTTTAAAAATGAGGGAAGCAATTCAAGGTGCCGAGGAAAATTGTTGCTGATGGCTGTCTCTATTACCTTTAAATTAACGGAGGTGAGTACAATAGGAAAATGGTCAGCAGATTCAGTGAGGTTGTTTTTCATGGAAAAGAGAACCCACTAAAGCCATTATCATCATCATTTAATATCCATTTTATATGCTGGTCAGAGAGCTGCACCAGGCTCTGGTGTCTGCTTTGGCATGGTTTCTATGGCTGGATGCCCTTATTAATGCCAACTACAGAGTACACTGGGTGCTTTTTATGTAGCCCCAGCACAGGTGCTTTTTATGTGGCATCAGAACAGGTGCTTTTTACATGGCAGCACCACCAGAGAGGTTGCCAAATAACTTGACAAAGACCTGAGAGAGGGAGTGGAACTGAGGGAGGTGGCTGTGTGTTAGGTGAGAGGTTAGAGTATAATAGAGGGACAGAGATAGTTGTCTTACTATAGATATCTGACTACCCCAGTAGGACAAGGAGTGAGGAAGGGGAGAGAGAGATAGAGAGAAATACATGGTGTAGGAGATGCAGTGGGACCTACACACAGAGAACAATGGAATAGGGGAATATAAGTAGTATAGAGGATGTTCCATAAGAGTGTGAGGGATGTTTAGAGATGGAGAAGACATGAGTGTAGTAGGTGATGATGGCAGAGACTGGAATATGGTATATATGTGAGGCCATTGAAAGTGTATGGATAAGCACATGAGGGAGAGCGGGGGCTGCAGCATGAGTGTTGAAATGGGGGGTGCTGGGAAGATGGGTTGTGCAGGAGTTTTAACAGAGGACAGATTGTGTATGCATGAGGAGAGGGCATGGCTGTAAAGGACATGCCTGTATTTGTGGACTGCCATGATTTTATTTAGCTTGATGTGTCAACTCAAGCACAGCAAATTGCCAGAAGTCTCAGTCCCATATCATCTCAGGGAGGCTCAACAACTGAAGATTATTTCTTGGTCAATCCATCTCACATGTTCCCTCCACAATTAGAGGTTGGCATTTCTTTATGCAGCTGTCTTCATCCATATGCACCACATGACCATACCAGTGCAGTCTTCCCTCTTGCACCATACCAGTGCAGTCTTCTCTCTTGCTTTTTATACTCAATTTTCTCTTAAATCATTTACACTCTGTTGTACATGTACACTGACATTACCCATCTAGGGAGGCATGCTGGTTTCATTTCTTTTAAGTCTTCGCATAGCTGCTTGTACACAGACATCAGGCTCTTTGTCACCACCAAAGGTAGTAGCTTTCTGAACTTTGCCCAGCTCACTCTAATTCTAGCAACTACACTTTTAGACTATTCTCTTTCACTGCTAACTTGGTTACCCAAAGAATGGAACCTATCTACCACTTCTAAAGATACCTTAGAAATTTGAGGAAGTCTACTTCCTGTACATTTTTAGCGTTTATTGTACCTACACATCAGTCACATACAAAGACTACTTTCTCTGTTAATCTTCCAGTGATACTACTGCACCTCTTATGTGCCCATAGTTTGTACTGGGCACATCATATGGAATTTTTACTTACACCATTTCTAAATATTGAACAGGGCCATTTCCTTGAAGGGATTAGTAATTTGTCTGTTTTCCTACTTAGTAGGACATTGGTCTTAGCTAGATTAACTCTAAGGCCCTTAGTATAATTCTCAATAGAGAGAGAGAGAGAGAGAGAGAGAGAGGGAGAGAGAGAGGGAGAGAGATAGATAGAGAGAGAGAGAGAGAGAGAGAGAGAGAGAGAGAGAGAGAGAGAGAGATTGAAAACTTTGATGAGGATAAGAGCTATTTCAAGAGTGTATTATTTGAGTGCAATGGTAGGAACATTTTGCATGATTGTTGGCTTTGTTGATTTGAAGTAACTAGAGGTGCTTTCCTGTTGGGAATGTATGTGTACGAGGGGGTACCCAAAAGAAACTGGAATTTTGCAATATTATTTTATTCACTTAGTTTTACATGTTTACACTTTTATTGCCTTTAAAGTATTCTCCATTTGAAGCAATCATCAGTCCAGATGTGTTTTCCACTGTTTGAAGCAGTTCTCGAACCCTTTTAACATCTCCTTCATTTTTTCTTTCATCTCTTCTACATCTGCAAAACATTTACCTTAAAGGACTTCTTGCAGAAGAACAAAAAAAGGTTGCAAGGAGCAAGATTGGGTGAAAAGGGAGGGTGGGTAAACAGGGTCAAGCCATTTTTGGTCAAAAACTGTCTCATACTCAAGGCAGTGTATGAAGGTGCGCTGTCGTGATGAAACCACCACTCTACACTTTGCTACTGGTTGGGGCATTTTCATCTCACCATGTCTCACATACACTGCAAAACTGCCAAGTAAAATGTCTGGTTAACAGTTTGACCAGGAGGAATAAATACTATATGGACAATTCCTTTTGCATTGATGAAACAAATCAGCATTGTCTTGACATTAGACTTCACTTGATGCACTTTTGTGGGGCATGGTGACATTGAATACTTCCATAGCACCAGCTTTCGTCACCAGTGATGACCTTCAAAAAAAAAAGGTTCAGATCAATGTCCAACTGTTCTTTCGGTCATGACTGCTTTTGATCTTCTATGAGTAAGTGAGGCACAAATTTTGCTGCAACTCTTCATTTGCAATTCCTTGCTCAAAATTCGTTGGTAGGGGCTCCAGGACATACCAGTCATATCAACAAGTTCATCAATTGTTTGGCGATGGTCCTCCAAGATCAGTTCATGAACTTTCATGATATTTTCATTTGTTCAGGAGGTCAACAGTCACTCTGAACAAACAACAAGTAACCATTCCTAAAGTATGAGAACCACTCATAAACTTGTGTTTTGCTCATGGTAGCATTCTTGTAAGCTGTTTGAAGCATGAGAACTGTTTCAGCTGCTGTTTTACCCGGTATAAAACAGAATTTCATGGAAGCACGTTGTTCCTTCATTTCAGCCATTGCAAAAATTGATGAACATTAGAGAAGCACTGCAAAACCAAGATGCACTACATGGCAGTATGACTTGACAAAATGCCAGCAGTCAGCAGACTGATGCCTGAGGGTCAAATCATGTGACTTCTAGCAGCAGAAGCCTGAAATACAATGGGCTTGTCCCACAAAGAAAGTTTTTGGTTACTTAAGGAAACCCCCTCGTACATGTAGTGAGTGTGGTAGAGAAGAAAGGTATAATTTTATAGATCTATGTACTATGTGCAGAGTGGATTTGAATGCAAATGTGATGGTTTTCTTTGTGACTTTATGGTTTTATTTGTAAAACAATCAGGTTTGAGAAGTGGAGGGAAGGAAGATTTTACGAAGTTGGTAGAGATCCTTTTGTCAGTTTAAAAAAATGGAATAAGTTGTGGGCTATGCAATGCACAGAGACATCCTTTACATTTTAGATGATGGTTTTGCATAAGTTGCAGTGCTCTGTAAAAGCTGCCTAACATAGAAGCAAAGTGTCATTCAACTCAGAATTGGCCAGATTTAAGTTGGTATGGAGGTGGAACAGTGAGATAGGCAGAACTATAGAAACAAAAGGACAGGCCTGGAAAGACTGGATAAATGTTGACAGTAGAGAATTATATCAGGCAGCTAAAAGGGAAACTAGACAAACAGGTTTACATAGCAAAGGGTGGAGCAGAAAGCAGGTGGTTTGCAAATGTTCTAGTGTGAGAGTAGAGGCCTTAGATGTTCCAGATCACAAGACAAGATGCGTGGGTGAAAAGTGAGTGTGGATAGATAATGGTACACATGCACTCAGTGATACTGAAAAGAAAAAGGGTCTTAATGACAGAGACCTAACAGAGGGACCAGCCATCTTAGTTGACAACAGTATGACAAATGAAGCAATCAATGTTATGAAAACAAGGAAAGCCCCTAGTCCTTCAGGAATCATCATTAAGCTGCTTAAAATATCTAGTAGAATAGGATACAACCTAGTCACCAATATAGTTAATCAGAAAGGTGTCACACCCAATGACTTCTATAGCAGCATTATAGTCAGCTCTTTCAAGGGTAAGGCAGATGCCTTAAATAGAAGTAATTACAGAGGTATCAAATTAATGGACTAGGTCATGAAAGTTAAGAAGAGAGTTACAGCCCAGTTAATTAGGAACAGAATTAAACTAGGTGAGATGCAGTTTGGTTTTGCCAGTGAGAAGTAGAACTGATACCATCTTTTTAGTAAGATAACTGCAGGAGAAGTATTTAGCTAAAAGTAAATCAGCGTACTTGGCATTAACTACTCTAGAGAAAGTGTTTGACAAAGACTTTTGTTCCCTGATCTAGTGATCATTGAGGAAACTAAGAGCAAATGAATGGTTTGTGAGAGTCATACAAGCGATGTACAGAGGTGCTGTCAGTTAGGAGTGAGTCAGCCATGAGTAAAGTAACAAATTAGAGTGCAAGTAGGAGTTAACTAGGACTCAGTTATCGGTTCCCTTTTATTCATCATTGTTAAAGCAGAGTTGCAGGTGTGGAAACAAAGGCTGGAATCAAATGGCCTTAAAGTTAACTTAGCAAGGAACAAAGTTCTAGTAAGCAAGAAGACAGAAAATAGGTAGGACTCTTTTCTTGACAGGTAATATGTAGGAAATGTTTTAGCAAGAATCTGATATGGCGAACCCAGTGCAGGCTAAGAACACAAAAATGGTGCAATAAACACTAAGGACATGCAGAAAATAGGTTTAAATGCTTAGGAGGCTCCCTAGAGGTAGTAGATAGTTTCTGATACCAAGGTGACCTAATTAGCAGTGGAGGCAGATGTTCTGAAAATACAGTTGCTGAAATGAGAACTGAATGGAGAAAATTCAGGTAGCTATTAACTCTGTTAGCAACAAAAGACTCTCTTTTTCAGAGTCAAAGCAGACTGTACAATGCTTGTGTACATTGCTATATGGTAGTGAAACATGGGCCATAATGCCAGTGTGCATGTGCAACAAAGTGCAAATGTATTGAGAGAAAAATTAAGCACAAAAGAGATCAGATATAGAGCACAAGAGAGAAGAGTGCACTGGTTTGGTCATGTGATGCATATGGATGAGGATAATTGTATAAAGAAGTGCTAATCACTTAAAGTGGTGGAACAGGGAGACCCAGGAAGATGTAGGATAAAGTATTGAAAGATGATCTCAGAATGTTGACCCTCACAGAGAAGAAGGTAGGATCAAGATGAATGGCAATTCATTGTGCTGAAAAAGACCCATCTATCATACCTAAAGTGAGGACCTAAAGGCATCTTTATGACTACATACTGGGCCCTACACCAAATCTGCCTTCATCAAGTATTCTTCCCACATCTCATCTTCCTAAAATCCATCTCTCTATTACTCTTCTAACTATGGTACTGTTTAGCTACTGTAATCCTTTGGGAGCAGAATTGGCATACATATCATACCCTCTTTTGTACTTTCTTCTTTCTTCCCTGGAACCATCCTTTTAAAGTCTATCCTTCATTTTCATTATCATCTCTTTTCCCACTGATCATCCCTTTTCTGTGCCTTCAGTTTTTTCTCCCACCCCTCTTAGCTACATCTTAGGTCCACCATACCTCATCATCAATGCTCTACCACCTATGTCACCCCACTCACTATAATCACTTTTATGTAGCTCTGATATCCATCTTTGTCATTCTACATTTCCCTTCCCCTCCACTCTCACACCCTGAAGATTATCTCCTAAGTTTCCAATCTATACACAGATTTATGATACTGTTGCTCTCCACTCCCCACTTCCTGAGCCACTACTATCTCTTGCACCTCTACCTTGTTCATCACTTACTACATACACCTGTAGCTCCATGTCTAACAATCTGTTACTCTCTTCTCAAATTACTTGTCTTTTCCTTCCTTCTTGATCCACTGTCTATATTCCCTCTTATATTCACTCACTTTCTTGTACTTTGAGAGCACTCTCACCCATTCTCCTATAATGCAGAGTAGCCATGTATCTATAGCAAGGCATTTGTGCTTGTCTCTCTATCACACTTCATCCTTAAACACCTGGCATAAAACCATCTTCTCCTTTCTCAAATACACTCTCAAATGGGCTTTTCCTTTCCATTCTTTGTCTAGCAAGTAACATGGCAATCACACTAGTGTTAGTGTCATTAAAAAAGCACCAAGTATGTACAGTAAAATGGTTGACATTAAAAAAACATCCAACCATAGAAATCATGCCAAAGCTGACATTGGTGTTTGATGCAGCCCTGTAGTTCATCATATTCTGTCAAACTATCCAACCCATGCCTGCATGGAACATGGACATTAAATGATGATAATGGAGCTGCTACTGCTGCTAAATCTCTGTGTAGGAATGCCATTAGATTGTTGATCATGTTTTACCTCACAATTTGGTCACTAATAGCAGGGTACCTAATATTCTTTTACAAAACAGCAACATATTTTTATTGTTAACTAGCAGAGTTGCCCGTGTTACATGCAATTGAAAAATGAGACTTTTCTGTTATATTTTCTGTAAGGAACTGGAATACATATGATTCGAATTTCATCAAAATTGCACATGAGGGTTCTTTCCCTCTTTACACACCCTAAAAAAATTCTAATCATGAGACATGTATCCCATACTATTGATCTTTATGCGCATATTCCAAAATTTCAGTCTTCTGGAACCTGTAAAAAAGATTTTGCTCCTGCAAAATGGAGCTCATGGAGCTCTAAAATGTGGGAATGAAGGCCCCTATTGGGGGTGGGGGTGTTAATGTCAACCAGAGAAGTTGAATTGTTGGGAATGTTTTTACTTGGGTCTTATAGTATGCCTGTATATATGTGAGAGTATAGTCTCACTTT
>NC_068990.1:50226406-50237490 GCF_001194135.2 Octopus bimaculoides
GTATCTGTCATTACAGTATCGAAATGTGATTGTTTCAGTTAGTAGAATAGTTTCATTTTTAAAGTGAAAGTATTTGACATGAGTGTTTTTGTTTCACTTTTGACACGTAATACTTAAATAGTGGAGGAGATATGATGTTGCTGTGGGCTCGAACTATGTAAGAAGTTAAAAATTTTTTTTGACTAAAACACAACTGGAACCCTAAGTAAGACATGTGTAAAATTTGAATGAAATTGGTTGTGTAGTTCTCAAGTTTTGGGGGAACACACACACACACACACACACACACACACAGACAGACAGACAGACAGACAGACAGACAGACACACATTCTCATTTTTATATATATAGATTGCATTTAGTACACTCAAATTGCATTTGTGCAACTATATATGAGAACAATCAAAAACTAAAAGTGAAGGTCATTTTAAGGACTTACAAGGTTTAATACTTACAGCGAAGCTACAGTGGAAAGTATGTTGAAGTAGTTTAAGAAAATACATTCTCAAACTGTGACAAAAAATACTCTCTCAATATTAAAAATTAGGTTGCCAAAAGCACAAACAAGAGTAAACTTGAAAGTTTTAATCAATGGAGCAGAGTATGATGCATTGCAAGTAAAATGTGAACAGAAAATAATGGACTAAGTAAAAATAGGTTCAGGAACCAACAAGAGAATATAGAATGTAGTTCAGGAGTGGGTGAAGGACTGGGTAATTTCATAAAAATGTGAGAGGAGAGTGACAAATGGTTAGAGATTGGGCCAGAATTGGATGTAGTGAGTGGTGAAAAAGGGTGAAGGTGTGGTTGATGTTAAATATACGTTTAGAGGGAGAGATGAGAGAGACAGAAGTGACTTAGGAAGGAGGTGACTAGCAGCAGAACAGGAGATGTGGGAAACAACAGTATCATATACCTGCAGATAGATCAGAAAGTAGAGCAATGATGTGCAGGGTTTGCATGGAGTGGTGGGTGGAAGGGTGATGAAATATGGCAGAGATGGGAGTCAGAGGTACATGGTGGTGCTTATAGTGAATGGGATGACAAAGATAGGGGAAGCATTGTTAGCAGTTATGAGAGGGTGTTGAGAAAAATAGCAGATGGGAGAGGTGGTAAAGATGAGGTATAGTGAACCTAAAGTGTAATTCAGAGGAAAGAGAGAGATTACTGAAAGCACAGAAAGGGGATGATCATGGAAAGTAGTATGAACAGGGATGACATTGTGAGGTAACTGGTAGTATCAAAGATGGGTGGATAAAGTATGTACTGATTCTGCTCTCAAATGATTGCAGCAGTTGAGTAGTACCATAGTTAGAAGAGTGATAGAGGGGTGGCTGTTAGGAAGATGTGGGGAAATGCTTGAGAGGGAAAAGTGGGTGTAGGCCCAGCATATACAAGAACGAGCATCATACTTTTAGGACCTCACTCTCGCTATGACAGGTCTTCTTAAGCACAGCAAATTGATAATCATCTGGGTCTTCAGATATCTCCTCTGTGAGACTCAACATCTTGCGATCAGGCTTCACTACTTCATTTTCCTGGTTTGCTCTTTTCCACAAGTTCCATCCACTGTAAACAATTGGCTTATACAGCTGTCTCATCCATATACATCACGTGGCCAAACTACAGCAGTCTTTTCTCTACATCTGTATTCTTTATATGCCTTTTTTTTTTTCTGTCTACACACTTTCACTTTGCTATACATACACAATGATTCTGCACATCCAATGAACCATACTAGCTTCATTCCTCTTTGTCCTCCACATTCAGAGACCACTTATTACTATCATGTAGCATGATTGTTCATTCACTTGCATCATACAATCTACCTTTGACTCTGAGAGAGAGAGAGAGAGAGAGAGAGAGAGAGAGAGAGAGAGAGAGAGAGAGAGAGAGAGAGAGAGAGAGAGAGAGACCTTTGTTGCCAACAGAGGTAATAGCTCTGAACTTTCTCTACCTTATTCTTATTCTGGCAATTAAACTTTCAGAATATCCTCTGCTACTGCTAATTAGGTCACCTTAGGTAACAGAAACAATTTACTACCTCTAAGGAGCTTCCTGAGCATTTGAAATTATATGCACACGCACATGTGCATACAGCACACACTTACATACAGATAATAGAAATGTCAAAAAATCTACTAATATTGGTTTCAAATTTTGGCACAAGGCCAGCAGTTTTAGGGGAAGAGTAAGTCAATTACATCGACTTCAATGCTCAACTGGAACCTATTTTATTGATCCCAAAAGAATGAAAAGTGAAATCCACCTTGGCAGAAGACTGAACTCAGAATGAAAAGATGGATGAAATGCTGCTAAGCATTTTGCCCGGCATACTAACAACTCTACCAGCTCATTGCCTTTAAATATCTACTAATATTAATATTTGGGTTTCAAAAAAGCACAGCCAAAAATTTTCATCTTATCTTATTACACCAGTTGTTATTTTTTTTCTTCTAGATCAATAACAACTTAAAACTTATATAATAATTTATTTATGTAACCTATACTTGCATAGAAAAATAAACTTAAAATGAAAGAGAGACATCTAAACTCATGAAAGAACAAAAATTAAAAACTATGATTACTGGCCAGAAATAACTCTCAATCAGAATTAGAGGAAATAAGTGTACAAAAATGTCCATAGCCATCTTTAAAATTCTAACGTATCTTAATAGAAATTTTGATATCCACCATATGATAATGTTACTGCATATCAGATGTTGATTTGATCCTAATAGGTAAACATTAACACCATTTCTATATTCACACTGAACTGTATATTGTCACTAGGCACAGGCAGGCATAGCTGTGTAGTTCAGAAGTCTGCTTCCCAATTGTGTGGTTTCAGGTTAAGTCCCACTGTGCAATACATTGAGCAGGTGTTTTCCATTATAGCTTCAGACTGATCAACACCTTGTGAGTGGATTTAGTAAACAGAAACTGAAAGAAGCTTTTTGTTTGTGTATGTGTGTGTGCATGTTTATGTGTTTGTTTATATTTATGCTTTTCTGAAAACGGCTGAGCTACAAGTGGTGGATGTCAAAATGAATAATTTTACTTTTAGGTATACCAGTTGAAACACCTGAAAATAAAGAATTATTTCCCAGTCTGAAACATGCTGGAATGAATGAGCTGTAATGAATGAGCTTTTTTTATCCTCTTTAGCAGCATTTAAAGTGGGGATTGAATAAAGTATGTGATCACATACATATAAAGACATAAGAAAATATATAAAAATATTGCAACCAATTGTCCATTTGGAAATTTGTGGAAAATATAACACAAAAAGAGTTTAAAAAATGGTATATATGAAAATTCATTGGAATTTCAGCATCAACTGCAAACATATAATACTGAATATGAAAGTAAATATTGCTGTACTGAACCAGACAGAAAGTTTATGCAAAATTAACATAACATGGAACATGAAAATACTAGAATTGCAAGTAAGAAATAAGGAAAAGTTAAATAAAGATGATATTTATACCAACCAATTAATTGCAAATGCAATGTTTATTGTAAACTATCAAGTGCTTCATATCTCTCTCTCTCTCCTTCCTCTGAGGTCACCAGTATAGTTTCTGTAGAGCCAGGTTTCCCCAAAATTAAAACCTGCTTGCCACTTACCAGTGGTTTGTTGCTCCCAAAACTATCAGTGAAAGCTCTGTTATGCTTGATAAAAGCAAAACTTTAAACATACCATGAAAGACGATTTCCAAACTAAGTTTCCAGATCAGCATATACTGAAAGGTCTCTCTTGACCTACATTCTATCAACTCTGGTGTGTGTGTGTATATTGATATAAAATAGTTGAAAATGCACTGAGAACAGTTTAAAATTTTTTATGATATTTAAAGATTTAACCAGTTTCACAGTTTACACTGATTTTCAAAAGTTGAGATAGAAAGACGTGGGTTATGTTGCAACTGTCTTGCTTCTGTATTTCTTTATTGCCTATAAAGGGCATACACAGAAAGGACAGAACAGGGGCAGAGATGAAACAAGGTCAGTCTTACAGAGGGCTGAGGTTACAATCATTATGAAATCAAAAAAATCAGAATGAAAAATCAAAATTTACAATGAAAATGAGAAATGTAAATAAAAATATAAATATAAATATAATGTTCATGGGTTTTTGTTTAACCCGTGTTTTTTTTTCCTTTGTTTACTTCATTTTGTTTTTCCATTTTTCCCCTTCTTTTTCATCTTGACTGGCTACACTAGCATGGCCTCATTCATTCTCAGCTTCCTTACCACAGTTGTCCATCTTTTTTCGTACACACTCTGAGGCAGGTACCTTTTCTCCAGACGGATCTTTCTTAACAGGTGGAAGTTAAAATAACTTACCGACCCGTGTCTCAATCCCTTTCACACATGTCATCCATACTGTATCTTTCAGTATGGCTACTACGCAGAAAAAAGATGCCTTCCTTTCCTTGTTAAAGGAGGGAAGCAGTACAATCTTAACCATGGACTTAGTCAAGAGCCATACTCTTTCCGCATCTGACATCAGTTGTTTGACATAGGTCATCAACTCCCTCAGCTCCTCACAGTGTACGAAGGCATGCACAACAGTTTCATTAACACGCCCGCACCTCGGGCATGTGGGGGAGGTGTCAAAACCATGTCTCAACAACCTCTCTGGAACCAGTAAGGCCAATCGATAGCACAACCAAGCCAAGGATTTCAGGAAGTTATCCAGGTACCTCAGCCCGAATGTCCTCCTGAACAGGCTGGTTAGTTGTTCCTCATCAAAGCCTAAAGTCTCCCCCAGGACGTCATTGGACTCATACTCTACCAACCCTCTATAAAAATCCATGGTGGTAACCTCGCTGCCGGTACTGCTTGCTTGGGAGAATAGAGTGAGTGCTTGCCTGCACTCTTTCTGCCATTCCCCCATCCTAGGTCTCCGCCTGATCCATGTACCTACATCCCGCAGGGACATCAGTTGTGGAAAAAGTTGCTTGACATGTGGTGACCACACCTGCTCACCATCCAGGTAGTGCCAGAGATGTCTCAGCCTCAGCGCATACTTGCGCATCATCAGCCACGGCATCCCTAGTCAACCCTTTAATGGTTTCTGGGAGCAGATGGAGCACCTCACAAGTGGTGTTTTCCCTGTCCACAAAAAGTGGAAAGGGATCTGTTCCAACTTGGTCAGCCACAAACTGGAGCAACGCATGACGGTTAGGCAGTAGGTTATCACAGATGCTATAAACACCTGTGCAACCTTGGCCCTCTCTAGCAAGGATAATGTCTTCCCAGACTAGGTCTGGGTTATGGCCATCACCTTACTTGTTACATTGCTCCAGTTTTTCTCCACCTGGGGATCTGGTCCAAACCAGATCCCGAGCAATTTAACCGGGCCCTCCGTCCAGCATATGATGACACTGTTGGAAGGCATTGACTTGCCATGCCAGGTGCTGAGTTGCAAGCCAATGGATTTCTCCTGGTTAATTTTTGCCCCTGCCACCACTCTGTATCTTTTGATGGTGTCTTCTACATGAGGTACCTGCCCTTCATCAGACATGGTGATGGTGAAATCATCTACATATGCTGTCGCACTTCTACCGTAACACAGATTATGTGGGTCTCCTCTTATAGTCCCCAATCTTTGCAGCAGTGACTCAAGAGCCAATACATACAGGAGTGGGGACAGACGACAGATTCGATGTTGCAATCCAAAGCTTCGATCCAGCCTCGGAAAGTTGGGCTCAGTCCAACCACCAGAAGAACTGCCGCCAGATACCAATGGTCGACCCTATCAAATGCCTTAAACTGGTCTAAATTCACCAGTGCCCCACCTTTGCCAGGAACTTTACCAACCCTCTCTATGGTGTAGCGAATGAGGTGAAGGTTGTCATGTATCATACTTCCTGGGATGGCACATGTCTGTGCCTCTCCCACCAGGTCGCCTACAACAATCCTCACTCTTTTGGCTAGCACCTTGGCCAGAATCTTTAACTCTGTGTTTAGTAGAGTTATGGGCTGAAAGTTATTAATGTTATCCCCCTTGCTCAGGTCCTTCCTGATCAGTGTCACCACTCCTCAGCTCACAGATTTGAGAATTCTCCCATTCTGCTGCCAATTTGTGTACACACTGGTCAGTATGTTCCCAAACAAGTCTGGCATACTTTTATAAAATTCATAAGGCAGACCATCCAATCCTGGTAACTTGTCCTTGGGGCACACGGAAAGCACCTCTATAACCTCCTTAGCTGTAATCAGCTCTTCACAGCACTCACCATCACGTGCCGAGAGATGTGGGCCACCAGCCAGGAAATCCGCATTGTCCAGTGTCCCGCTCTTCCTGAACAATGCAGCAAAGTGTTCATGAAAGGCCTTGCACATCTTCTCCTGTCCATGTTCATTTACTACAGACCTTATCGTAGCATCTACACCACGCTGGGTTTCTATTGAGTGAGCCCACCTGCCAACGTTGATACCTTCGCGACCTAGTGCACGTACTTTAGCCCAGACTCTGTATCCTTTGTGTTTGGCATTGAGGTGTCGGTCCAAAGTCGATCTTGCCACCAAAACGGTGCAGAGCCCATTCTCAGCGCCTCTTCTAACACCTTAACTAAATCCCTTTCTACTCTAGTCTGCTCTAGACTAAACTGCTTGCTAAACTAGTCGACTCAAGTAGAATGGCTCTTTTGAGGGCACTCCACCACCGGTTATTTAACACAGTGCCGGTTAGTGCCCTCATTACTAACATAAATCTGGCTACGGTAAGTTTCGCAATCCAATAGGGAGTTGTTCAACTTCCCATAGCCAGATTCCTGTTTATGGACATTATCTATATGCAACCCACATGTCAATAATTTATGATCCATGTAGGGTATGTAGGTAAACTGTGGACAGCTAAAACTAGACTTAACTCTAGTATTAACAATAATCCTGTCTAGGTAAGACCTGATTGAGCCGTCGTTATTAGTCCAAGTCCACACTAGAATGCTTGGGTTATCGAGTCTGTATCAATCTGCCAGCATAAATCGCTTCAACATATCAATGAGGCATGAGTTGCATCTCCTATCGTTCGAGCCTATGCTATCCAGGTGTGCATCCAAAATAGTGTTAAAATCACTAACAAAACTAATGTCCTTGACATCACCAGAAAGTTTTCCAGGCGTTGATAGAACTCATTCCGTTTGCCTAGCGTGCTAGGTGCGTTAATGCCAACCAACCTGAAAGCCTTACCTCTGTATGTCAGATCCAGAACAACCAACTCACCTTCTGGGTCCACGAAGATCATACGTGTCTGCAGTGCCAAGCTTTTCCAGAGCAAAACCACAACACCTCCCTTCCCCACTATCCAACTAGGAGACTTGATTTTCTCATAGCCATTCAGGAGAGTTGAGAAGGCCTGCAGCTTGTCCAACTTGGTCTCTGTAGCAACCATAACATCAATTCTCTGTGATCTGAGGTCGTTGAAGAAACAAGCCTGCTTCCTCTTCAAGCCCAGGTCATGTACATTTAAACAACCAATGCGTAGTGTAGCCATGTCAAAAACAAAAAAGAAAGAAATCTGAGCCTACCTGCTCTTTTCATCTTTCAAGGGGGATTGTTCTCAGTACCACTGAGACCTGTTCTTCCTCTTCCTTCTTCTCATCCAGACTCAGTTCCACCGGTGGGTCAAACACCCTCGGGAGCTCCTTGAGCTCCACAATTTCTTTCGGTTATCTTTCCTTTAAATCGCTATACAGCTTTTGGGAAATTCTCCCTATTGTCACCAAACTTCTTTGGTTGCTATTCACAAATAATGCAGTTTGTTGATGGGGGTCTAATGACCCCTTCCAAATACTTATTACTGTTTTTATACACCACTATTGTAGTATCCACTTTTTTCGGGATATCTATTTTTTCAAGTTTCAGTTCTTACCTTTTTTCTTTTGGTTCTTGTTTTTTTCACAACTTTGGCTATTGGAGCCATCTCCTGGGTCTTTGTAGGCATCTGAAAGTCCATGTCTTCCTCAGCCAGTGTCATGGCTGGTTCTGTTTCTTTTGAATTTTCTTTGCTGGTGGAGGTGGTTACCCTCTGGGTAACAGCCTCCTTGGCTGGGGGTGCCACCTCTTCACTTTTCTCTTCCTCTTCTTTAGCCTTTTTTGTAGAGGGGCACTTTGACCTTAGGTGACCTTTTTGCCACACTTGTAGCATCTAGGTCTTTTCCCCTCTACATGAACCATCAGTACTGTTTCCTCTCCGATGTGTATGATCTCTGGTAAACTTTCCAGGTCTGTTGTCGTGGCCTATGCAAGGATCTCCAGAGTCTGACCCCACCAGTTTTGTGGGGTGTCTCTGGAGATCTGGATTATATTAATTTTATCCTCTCTTTCAAACAAGAGAGTGGCCACGATCTACGCAACCTCAACCTCTGGTGAGATGTTCTTTAATTTAATTCAGGACGTTCTTCATCCCAGATACAACAGTAAAAGCATTATGTTATCGTTCTGCACGGTCCAAGTCGAAAACTCTCTAGCTTTCTCCGCAGACTTGAACCTTGCTTCTATTGTAGCAAATTTTGTGCCTTGGGCCAGGTATTTTATTTGGTTTATTACTGGCCCGAGACACTTTTCAACAGTGC
Organism: Octopus bimaculoides; assembly: GCF_001194135.2. Lineage (NCBI taxonomy): Eukaryota > Metazoa > Mollusca > Cephalopoda > Octopoda > Octopodidae > Octopus > Octopus bimaculoides. The sequence continues at coordinate 50,234,995 of NC_068990.1, forward strand.
ACTCTTCCAAGTGTTTGAGCTTCTTCTTTTCTACATTGTATGACTTGTAGATAATAGTTTTCTCTCTCATCTTGTTTATCAATTCATTTGGTGGATATGTTCTTTTGTAAGAATTATATCAGATCTGCCAAGAGCAGTGGCAAAATTCATTTTGTTGGTTTCTTCATTTGAAGAAATTTCAATACTTTTTACACAAAAATATTCAAAAAGACACACAAAGAATATAATAATTGTTCCAAACTGGAAAACAGTTCAAATAATATTTAACAACTGTTCCCAAGTGGTACACACTTCGAAATTTGCCGCAAGGCAATAAACAATTTAAATATCCTTCCCCCTTAGGGGAAGATAACAATTCACACAATTTTTCACAAATAAATATTTTTAAACAACGTTTCTCTTACAGGAAACCACAAACACAAATAACAAATCCTGCAAGCAGGCAACAATTCCAAATCAACTAACCTTTCAGTGAAACACGTCAAACACAAACAGAATGATTGAATAACCAGCCTAGCTGTCTTGCTTCTGACTAGTGTTTGAAGCTTGTCCTATTTTTATAGGGAGTACATGGCTGAAATTAGCATATGTTTTGGATATGACTTGATTGGTAGAGGATAGTCACATGATTAGTTTTAGAAATTTTTATAAGCACCCCGCTATGTCCTTGTATTAACAGCAAGTGACAATGTTTGGTGTTGTAAGTTGAGGCTGACACGTTTGAGTGACAACACTAAACAATCAATGCTCTGTAGATAATGAACACGTGATTAAGTTTAGAACCTTTTGTACATTTCCCACTGCGTCCATGCGACAGTAGATTTTGTGTCAAAATTTAATACTGACATGGTTGAGTGAAAATGTTTAGTTACAATCAAGGCACTCTAAATTTCATCTGTTATGTGGGAGGGTGGACTCAACCGTGTCGGCCTAAATTTTTGGAGCAAAATATACTGTTATGTGACACTAATGTATGAACATAGCAGGAAAGGTACAAAAGATTCTAAACTTAATCACATATTCATTTTCTACAACACTTGAAAGAAAACATTCAGAGCATTGATTGTTTGGTACTGTCACAAGACATGTTCACTCAACTATGTCAGCCTTGACTTATGATGCCAAACATTGTCACTTGATATTAACACATGGATGTAGTGGGGAACCTACAAAAATTTCCTAGACCAGTCATGTGATTATTCTCTACCAATCAAGTCATATCCAAAACATAATACTAATTTTAGCCATGTACTCTATAAAAATAGAACAAGCTTTAATTACTAGTCAGAAGCAAGACATCTGTGACATAATCCATGTTTACTATCTCAACTTTTGAAAATCAGTCTAAACTGTGAAACCAGTTACATCTTTAAATATAATAAAATTTTTTTAACTATTCTCAGTGCATTTTCAACTTCTATTTTTTTCTATATTTCTACCCATGTGGAAAAAAATAACTTTGTTTTTTCTCTCTCTCTCTCTCTTTCTCTCTCCCTCTTTCTATGTGTGTATACATATATATATATATATATATATATATATATATATATATATATATATATATATACATATATATATATAGACAATCTACAAAAAATCCAAATTATTTTCAAACATTTCATAAAATGACAGTTTTTTTTATATCAATACAATAAAAAGAAATTTATGGTTATATTTTCTCAGTAATGAGGTAAAATGCATAGGGTATTTACTGACCTCATTGCGTATCCACTGGAAGCTTTTGGCTTTGTTATCCATGACTAAAAGTGGTTTTGACAAATGTTGATTCCCATTAAACAAAAATGTGATGTCACCACGCTCCCAATTCATACCATTAAAATCTACTAAAGTAGTATCCAATCTGAAAATGAACAAAAATAATTATCAAATATATTTTTTAACTTTGACACAGTCTCAAATTTGGGAGAAGGGTACAATGAACTTATGTTGATCCTAGTGCTTCACTAATATTCATTTTAGCAGTTCAGTGGGGAAAATATCAAGGTCATTTACGACAAGACAGAAATAAGAGAATAAAGTATTTTGTCTAATAATTTCTAATCACCCTGTCAATAATTTAATAATCACAAAGAATAAATCTTATCTTATGAGACAACTGATGAAAGCATTCAGGTAAATATTATTTCCAACAAATGTTTACAAAATACACTGCTAAAAAGGCAATAACATAAACTAAACAAGAACAAAAGAAAATTGAAAATGACAGTAGTTTCAGCTACATATATGTGTGCAATAACTAAAATTCATAATAATTTAGCTCAACATACAAAATAAACAGAACAGCCTACACCACTGAATACTGTCAAGTTATGTAATGCTTTCTATATACCTCAATTATTTTTCATAGCAAATATAATATAACTTGAATCTATAGATTGGAGAAGCAACTGAAATACTTTTTATATTCTTTAACAAAAATTGAGAAAAATTTCCTAGTTTATATGATCCCTCTTCAGTTGTGCCCACTCATTGAAG
>NC_068990.1:50237500-50243896 GCF_001194135.2 Octopus bimaculoides
TCAGAGATTTGATTAAATTGTAAGAAAAAACAAACTAATGAGCCAGGATTTCTAATAAAACCCTACTGTTATACTAAAATCTGAGTAATTTTCCTGCTGAACTTGTTCCAAAAAATGGTTCAAAATGCCATATTTCTTCCCTATTTACAACTTGTGCGTCAACTTAAATAAAGATTATAAAGAGCTCACATCATAATACTGACCTCTAAGAATGTTTCTTAAATAAAGATGATATTTATACCAACCAATTAACTGAAAATGTAATGTTAACAGTTGTAAACTATCACATGCTTCATATCTTTACTTTTCATGATTGCAAAGAAATGTGAAGTCCTGCAAGCCTTTTTATGCTTTTCAATTATGTTCTCATACATTGTGTTGGCAGAGTTGTCTTGAAGAGCATGGTTTCTATTACTAATTTCAACTGCATAGTTTTCCTTGATGTTTACATATGTGTTCAGTGCAGATCAGTCTAGGGGAATTTTCTTTGTCTTGTCAGTTGTTACATCTTAGTGATAATCTTATCCTTGCTGAGATAGGACAATGATCAGAATCTAGTGGCAAAAGTTATAAGCTTCACAGTTCATTGCACTATTTTCCCATTTATTTATTAAAATATGATCAAGTTGTCTTCAGGCAATGTTTAGATATTTAAATGTTCACAACTCTACTAGTTTTTCTTTATACTTAACTTCCAAATCAGTTAGATTACATTAATTTTAAAAAATCTAACAATAATTTTCCATTTCTGTCTGTTTTGTTATGAAAGCTTGTCTTGTCCAATCTTTGCTTTGAAATCTCTTGCAATGAGAGTTAGATTATGTTTTGGGACTTCACATATCAAACCTGAAAGTGCATTGCAAAAGTTTTCAGCAATCTCTAATTCTGTAGTATTTGTAGGACTGTAACAACAGATTATTGTTAGCTTTGGATTTCTATTGAAAGCTGTTATCATCACTGTTGGTGTTATAGACTCAATACAGAGTAAAAATTCTTGTGCTTTTGGACTTAAATCATGCCTATTCATCCAATAGTTGAATTATTTTGAGCTTTCTCAGCTAAATTAGACAGAAGTTTCCAGCCTTTTTCTAAACCATGATATTTAATTAGATCATCAGGATTGTAGTAATGATGTTCTACAACACATGTAACTTCAAGCTTGTAAAGTCCACAAAGTGCTGTAAATTCATTTATTCTCCTAGCGTTATTTAGCATCCTAGTGTTGAAAGAAGTTATATTTATAAATTTGTTGCATTTCAGTAGGGATCCAGTAACCAATTTTTGGACCCTGACCTAGTTTTTCATTAGGAGACATACTCCTAGTTGATCTATGCAATGAGTGGTGCAGGATGGTGAATTATGCAGTTGCCCTGTCATGGTTGTTTTTAAGTTGCTAATTTGAACAGGGGGTGCAATACCTCATGTAAACCTGTAGTTCTCAGCTAATGAGAATTTGTGTGCCTGTCCATTGTGAAAGCAGTTGGTCTGCATAACCACAATATCTCTCCTGCCAATACAATAGTTTATCATTGTGTGCCAGGTTGAACTGCTGGATACCCACAGGAAATATACAGATTTATGAAGGTTGACTCCTTTCCAGCGTATCTCTGATGGGGGTGACTGAATGAGTACTATGCCTTGCCAGAGGGCAACCAATAACTATGCAGGGCATAATCATCACTCTGTGAGGTATTCTTAAGACACCATTGATACAAGATTGATAAAAAAAATTGGCTATCTTAAGATAAGTGCAGAGAAACACTTTTTTTTCTCTGGAAGATAACAGCAGAGAAACTCAATATGTGGGTTTACTGCTATATTCACCATGACTAGACAGGAGACTAGGTTCAGCTATCACAGATTTTAGAACTAGCAAGAGAAATTTCAGTGTGCCTTTGAACCAAACCAAATCTCTATCAATTCCATAAATAAAAAGGCTAGGGAAGATACCTCAAATGGTTATTTGTAAAGAATGAAGAATTACTTGAATCTAAAATATCCTTACTTGAACTTCAGTACTAAATAATAACAACAACAAGTAACCTTCACTGAGAAAAGATTTTGTCGTTATCCCCATAGAGCATCAAAATCACACACAGTTTAGTGAATTCTTCTGAGAAGACTAGACAATATAGACCATGACTAATGTAATAACAATAAAACTGAGATCACCCAGCTGTTATTACATGAATATCCAGTAACTGATTATAAACAAACAATAACGAGTGAAGAACACAAACAATAGAAAGAATAGTTAACAGCAAAATCCAAACAAAACTTTACTATCTACATTAATAAACAATTACATGAGAGAACAATTACCACATGAGTCAACAGAAAAAATCTACCGAATAGTTAAGCAACAATTAGTGGAGATTGAAAATCCCAACTTTTTGACATTGAATGTTTTGCTACACTGTACTGCAATTAGCATTTGCCAACAGACAGAAGTAATGGGGATTGATAGTAATGAGAAGAAACAACCAAAATGGATTACTTCTCTCCAGACAGACTCAAGTACAATATTGAACAGCTAGGTATTATTGTAACAAGGTGAAATGTAAATTCATCAACCACCAGCTGCAACTTTATGATGGATTATCTAAAGTTTATGGGAACTGTTAACAAGAGGCACTAACAAGTAAGCTAATTGCCCTTAAACATGAATTGTGAACAGTATATGAATATTTTGATTATAGGAAAAAAAAAACTATTAGCTGTCAATTGCAAGTTTGTACTAAACTCACAAGTGGTGTATTGCAGTACAAAAGGATGATCCAGAATTATTTTGAGGAGGGATCCGGAATGCAAATAAGCAACACATCCATGATTCAATGTAGTTACATGAGTTATGGAGTGAATGCAAACATATATTCCCAAATTTATGATATCAACAGGGAAACTTTTCTGACAATTGTTGTAAGACTGCCAAATGAGAAATCATCTGGGGGAAATTTGATAGTGGTACAGAAAACTCGCACTCTACAGGGCAGCTCGTTAACCAGTTCAAAAGAGAAGTGAACAATGAGAATGATGTGGGAGACTGGTTAGCAGTTGCATGTACAAAACTAGAAGCTATAAACTAAGAGATTTATGTAGCCAAAAAATTACAGGTTAAGGTTAGGGTTGGTGCTTGAATGTTATGTAGAAATCAAACATAGATTGCTTGAATTCATTCCTCCAAATTCCAGTTGCTATAGTCAATGTCATTAAGAGGTGATAACATGGTCCACAAAGTTACCAATAAGAAATGAAGCCAATACTATAATCAATAAGGGAATATTTCAGGGTGACAGCTTATCTGTAAGGCTTTCTGTTCTAGCAATGAATCTCTTATCAGCCCTGTTAAGAAAATATAAGGGCTACATGACAGGACCTGCCAATGACAGCAAGATTAATGTCACTCACACCTTTTTTGTTGATGACCTGTACTTGAGTAATATTCATAAAACTAAGAGGCAGTTAGACCTGGTCTCAACACTCCTATGGGACATAGGAATGAACAAGTGTTCATATTTGGTAGTCAAATGAGGGAATATTGTCAATCAGGCAAGGAATCATCATCATCATTTAATGTCCGCTTTCCATGCTAGCATGGGTTGGACGATTTGACTGGGGACTGGCGAAGCGGTTGGCTACACCAGACTCTAATCTGATCTGGCAGAGTTTCTACAGTTGGATGCCCTTCCTAACACCAACTACTCCGAGAGTGTAGTGGGTGCTTTTTACGTGCCACCAGCATGAGGGCCAGTACGGCGGTACTGGCAACAGCCACGCTCAAATGGTGTTTTTTATGTGCCACCTGCACAGGAGTCAGCCAATGTTTTGTTCATATGCCACCGGCACAAGTGCTAGTAAGGCGAAGCTGGAAACGATTGTGCTCAAATGGTGCTTTTTATGTGCCACCGGCACGGGAGCGAGACTACTGCTCTGGCAGTGATCTCGCTCAGATGGTGCTGTTAGCGCTCCACTGGTACGGGTGCCAGTCATCAAATTTTGTTCAGCTTCGATCTTACTTGCCCCAACAGGTCTTCGCAACCTGAGTTTAGTGTCCAATGAGGGAAGGTTCGATTGAGTGCCAGTCATCAAATTTTGTTCAATTTCGATTTAGATTTCACTTGCCTCAACAGGTCTTCGCAAGCAGGGTTTTGTGTCCAAAGAAGGAGGGTACGCATAGGTGGGCTGGACACACCCCTGGTAAAGGCCACAGGTTATGGTCTCACTTGGCTTGCCGGGTCTTTTCATGCACAGCATACTTCCACAGGTCTCAGTCACTAGTCATTGCCTCGGTGAGGCCTCATGTTCGAAAGTTGCGCTTCACCACCTCATCCCAGGTTCCTGGGTCTACCTCTTCCACAGGTACCCTCAACTGCTAGGCTGTGGCACCTTTTCACACAGCTATCCTCATCCATTCTCGCCAAGTGACTATACCAGCACAATCGTCTCTCTTGCACACCACAACTGATGCTTCTTAGGTCCAACTTTTCTCTCAAGGTACTTACACTCTGTCGAGTATGCACACTGACATTACACATCCAGCGGAGCATACTAGCTTCATTCCTTGCGAGCTTACGCATGTCCTCAGCATTCACAGCCCATGTTTCACTACCATGTAGCATGGCTCTTCGTACACATGCATCATACAGTCTGCCTTTTACTCTGAGCAAGAGACCCTTTGTCACCAGCAGAGGTAAGAACTCTCTGAACTTTGCCCAGGTTATTCTTAGTCTAGCAGCTACACTTTCAGCATATGGATATCAATGCACCAGAAACCTTTATTTTTCTCCCATCAGCACTTCATAAACAAACAATGGCCAAATTGACTACATTCTTGCCAGGAAAAGGGAAAGGTGGCTGCTTATAAATGCCAAAACCTTCCCAGGTGAAGAATGTACCCCACAACATAGACTAGTAGTTAGTGACTTCCTGATCAGGGCTAAGTGGTTGTCCAGAAGACGACCAGCTTGGAGGAGAAGGGTCTGGAACCTTAAAGATCCTGCAAATGGACAGAGATTTAGAGATTTATTACTCGATGCCTTTGACGAAATAGAGGGGGAAGTAGTTTCACACAATGTAGAAGACAACTGGTTCTTTCTACAGGACAACCTGCTGACGGCCACTGACCAGTTCTGTGGATGGTGCAAAGTCCCCTCTCGACCCAAAATAATGTGGTGGTGGAACAATGTTGTTGACAGGACTATTAGACAAAAGAAACAGGCTTGGAAGGACTGGAAGAACGGTGGTAGCAGGGAATTGTATCAGACTGCCAGGAGGGAAGCTAGGCGAAAGGTTTATTTAGCCAGAGGGGAGGCAGATAAGAAAAAGTTTGCCACTGTTCTGCACCGTGAGGACCAAAGACTTGAGGTATTTCGTGTTGCAAGACAGTGTGCGAGAGAGAATCATGATGTCATGGGAGAGAAACGTGTTTGCATAGATGATGGTACGCTTGCACTAAATGATGCTGCAAAGAAAGAGGTTTGGAGATGCAACTACGAGAGATTGCTCAATTCAGAGAATGGATGGGAGAAAGAGAGTCTGCCGAACGTCGACCCAACAGAGGGACCAGCTATCTGAGTTGACAGTACCACGGTAGATAAAGCAATTAAGAGTATGAAGACAGGGAAGGCCCCTGGCCTATCAGGAATCACTGCAGAGATGCTCAAAATATCTGGCAGTGTCAGCTATAGCCTAGTCATCCATATTGTTAACCGGGTGATACACGAAGGAGTCATACCCAATGACTGGTGTAGCAGCATCATTGTCAACTGCTACAAAGGTAAAGGTTATACTTTAGATACAAATAATTACAGAGGTATCAAGTTGTTAGATCAGGTAATGAAAGTCACAGAGAGGGTCATAGTCCAACTAATTAGGGAGAGAGTCAGTTTAGATGAGATGCAGTTTGGGTTTGTGCCTGGGAAAAGCACCACTGATGCTATATTTCTAGTAAGACAGCTTCAGGAGAAATACCCAGCCAAGGATAAACCTCTGTACCTGGCTTTCGTTGATATGGAGAAAGCCTTTGACAGGGTCCCCCGATCCCTCATCTAGTGGTCAGTGAGGAAACTAGGGATACAAGAATAGTTAGTGAGAGCTGTGTGAGCCACGTACAGAGACGCTGTTAGTAAGGTGAGGGTTGGAAATGAGTACAGTGAAGAATTCCGGGTAGAGGTAGGGGTCCACCAAGGTTCAGTCCTCAGCCCCCTCCTATTTATCATAGTCCTCCAGGCAATAACAGAGGAATTCAAGACGGATGCCCCTGGGAGCTCCTCTATGCTGATGACCTTGCACTAATTGCTGAGTCACTATCAGAACTAGAGGAGAAGTTTCAGGTGTGGAAGCAAGGACTAGAATCGAAGGGCCTTAGACTTAACCTAGCTAAAACCAAAGTCCTAA
>NC_068990.1:50243963-50249684 GCF_001194135.2 Octopus bimaculoides
GATGTTAAACGATGATGATGATGATATATATATATACACCCAGTGCAAGCTATGAACACATAAGAGGTGCAGCAATATCAAAGGAAGGTTAACTAGGAAGTTAGTTTTCGTTTGTAGCAGATGTTCAGGAGCTATAAACACTGAATGTGCAGAAAACAACTTCTGCCACATTCCATGGAGAAAAACTAGAAGCGGTTGATAGCTTCCGCTATCTTGGTGACCAAATTAGTAGTGGGAGTGGGTGCGCTGAAAGAGTAGCTGCTAGAATAAGAATAGCCTGGGTAAAGTTCTGCTGGCGACAAAGGGTCTCTCTGTCAGAGTAAAAGGCAGACTGTATGACGCATGTGTACGAACAGCCATGCTACATGGCAGTGAAACATGTGCCGTGACAGCTGAGAACATGCGTAAGCTCGCAAGAAATGAAGCCAGTGTGCATACTAGTCAGAGTGTAAATACCTTGAGAGAAAAGTTGGACCTAAGAAGCATCAATTGTGGTGTACAAGAGAGACAATTGCGCTGGTATGGTCATGTGGCAAGAATGGATGAGGATAGCTGTGTGAAAAAGTGCCACTCCCTAGCAGTTGAGAGAACCTGTGGAAGAGGTAGGCCCAGGAAGACCTGGGATGAGGTGGTGAGGCAAGACCTTCGAACATTGGGCCTCACTGAAGCGATGACTTCTGACCGAGACCTTTGGAAATACGCTGTGCGTGAGAAGACCCGGAAAGCCAAGTGAGACCTAAATCGAAGGCCTCCGCCAGGGGTGTAGCCAGCCCACTTATGCGTATCTTCCTCATTGGACACTAAACTCCGCTTGCGAAGACCTGCTGAGGCAAGTGAAATCGGAATCAAAATCGAACTAAATTTGACGACTGGCACCCATGCCAACATCGTCTCCTTCATTGGACACGAAACTCGGCTTGTGAAGACATGTTGAGGGCAAGCGGAAGCGAAATTGGGATGGCACCTGTGTCCAGCATCGCTTTCCTAGCGCTTGTGATGGTGGCATGTGTAAAGACATTTGAGCGAGATTGTTGTCAGTGCCGCTGGACTGGCTCCTGGGCAGGTGGCACGTAAAATACATCATTTTGAGAGTGGCCGTTGCCAGTACCGCCTGACTGGCCTTCGTGCCGGTGGCACGTAAAAGCACCCACTACACTCTCGGAGGAAGGCGTTAAGAAGGGCATCCAGCTGTAGAAACTCTGCCAAATCAAATTGGAGCCTGGTGTAACCATCTGGTTCGCCAGTCCTCAGTCAAATCGTCCAACCCATGCTAGCATGGAAAGCGGACATTAAACGACGACGACGATGATGATGATGATGATGAAAAGGCATAGATAGCATCCTTGGCATTGCAAATGTTACTCATGTAAATTTACCAGTTAATTCAATAATCAATGTCATTTAGCTTTGTATGAACAATGACTGTACACCACACCGTCATCTGGTCGATGCAGCAAGTGTGAAGCGAATGAATAATGGTAATTTAAATGCGGAGACAAACTGATATGATATGCCAGTTCGCAAACATCCATGCAAACCTTCTTTTCAGATGCTGAATGCTCCCCCACCATCTCCCTGATCCCTCTTGTTACCTCTTCAGCATTCTTAGAGTTAGTAGAGACAAAAACAATGTAGACACTTTCAAAGGTAGGCCTGGTGATAAAGTTGAGTTTGTTAAAATGGAAGTGTTAGATGTATGTTGCATTCAAGAAGTAACGTGGAGGGGAGTGTCTGCTAGGTTCCTTACAGGCAAAGGACATAAGTACAAAACTTTCTGGGTAGGTAACAGTCATAGAGTAGGTGGAATGGTCATATTTTTAGCAGAGAAATGAGTAGATGATGTAATCGAGGTAGTCAGAATGTGTGATAGGATACTTATGCTTAAAATAGTTTTGCAAATTAGTACAGCGACTATTATTTCTACTTATGCTCCTCAACCACAGAGGAGATAATAAAAGACGAAGACAACTGATTTGCTTTGCTTGAGAAGACCTGCCCAACTGAGTAAAATAAAGACCATAAAGTGATGTCCTTTATGTCCAGCCCACCAACCCCTCCCCATCTCTAAACAGAATCTATTCCTTCCCCAACAACCCATCTTCCTTCAACCATGATTACCATCCACTGTATTCCCCTTCCATTCTCTTTCAGGTGCCAACCTACACACAATATGTCCCTGCTGAATCTCTTCATCATAACAATCCTCCTAATATCCTCTCCCTCTAGCCATGCCCACTCATTCCATCCCCTTCTCCATCTACCACTTTCCTTTTGCAATCTCACGAACATACACACATCCATTTACTTTCTCCAATCTCCAGATCATTCACCCCTATCACATTTTCACAATCTTTTTTTTTTCTCTCACTCCCTACTTCCTTCTGACTTGAGGTAGCCATATTTTCCTTTCTTTTCAAAACTCCTTTTCTATCCCTCAATACTACCCCCTTACCTCAGTTGAGAGGTCTTGTCTTGCAAGTTACTTCATGGCCTCACAGCTGCTGGTGCCATGTAAAAAGCATCCAGTATACAGATATATTCCTATAGTATATATGCATAAGTATACATATGGCATGCAGGTGGGAACAGTGTTCAATGAAGGGTGGTGTGTGTAAAGTATCTGAAGATGGTTGTTTCACTCTTTTAGTGTGATTTAAGGGAGATTTTGTTGCTATTGAAAGGAAGACTATGTGTTTTATTAAAGTATACTGGAATTATTGTTGAATATATTTTTCATGTATATTGAATACTGCAACTATTACATGTTATGTATGGGTTTTCTTAGGTTATTGCATAATCCCCAGGTACATTTATTTCATTGGAAAATCTTAAAAATTATGCACTGAAAGTTTGGTATCTTCATAGTGGTTGCAATGGATATGTATTGCTTGTTCTTTATGTTACTAGACAAATATTTACTCACTATCTGAAAGTATTAATGAATGTAGGTGAATGAAGTAATACAAATTTTGAAAGAAACTGTTAAAACTGATACTGACGAAGTTAATGAACTTCAAATAAAAGAAATATATGTATCTGGTTGAATATTTGTTTCTGAATCTATTGCTGTATATTGTTTTCTTTTCTACTCTAGGCACAAGGCCTGAAATTTTGGGGGAGGGGGGGGGGCAGTCAATTAGATCAACCTCAGTACACAACTGGTATTTAATTTATCGACCCCGAAAGGATGAAAGGCAAAGTCAACCTCAGTGGAATTTGAACTCAGAATGTAAAGACAGATGAAATACCGCTAAGCATTTTGCCCAACATGCTAACGTTTCTGCCACCTCATCGCCTTAATCTATTGCTGTATAGTGTTATTATTATATTCCTGCTGAATCTTTTTATTTTTTGATAGGGATGGTTATGTGAAAAGAGTTACTGCATAATTATGATTTCATTATTATGTAATTTGTCTATTCTCAATTGAAGTCATAATCACCATCATCATTTAATGCCCATTTTCCATGCTGGCACAGGTTGGACAGTTTGACAGGAGCTGGTAAGACAGAAAACTATGCTAGGCTCCAGTGTCTGTTTTGGCATGGTTCCTATGGCTGGCTGCTCTTCCTAATGCCAGCCACTTTACAGAATGTAATGTGCTTTTAACATGGCATGGTTTTAATGTGATACAGTTGCATGGTTTTAATGTGACACAGTCACATGGTTCCTTCAGCTGGATTCCCCTTGTTACACCATTTTCATGTGGCACCAACACTGGTGAGGTTTGCAAGTAACTTTCAAGAGCAAGACTCCTTGAGTGGGGAGAGGTTAAAGTATAATAGAGGAATAGAGACAAGTGTCTTGCTGTTGAGGAGATATAGTGTAACCCAGTTAGGAAAGAAAGGTCAGAAAGGGATGGAGAGAGAGAGAGAGATAGTTAGAGAGGAAGATAAGGAAACATTGTTGCTCCAATTGGGAAAGAAAAGTAAGAGAGAATGGAAGATAAAGAGAGGTTTATATACCCAACATGTTTAAGTATTTTATAGATCAACTTCTATTATAACATCATCATAATCATCATCATCATCATCATCGTTTAACGTTCGCTTTCCATGCTAGCATGGGTTGGACGATTTGACTGAGGACTGGTGGAGCCCGAAGGCCACACAAGGCTCCAATCTGATTTGGCAGAGTTTCTACAGCTGGATGCCCTTCCTAGCGCCAACCACTCTGAGAGTGCAGTAGGTGCTTTTACGTGTCACCCGCATGAAGGCCAGTCAGGCAATACTGGCAATGGCCACGCTCAAAATGGTGTATTATATGTGCCACCCGCACAAGAGCCAGTCCAGGGGCACTGGCAACGATCTTGCTCGAAAGTCCTTACACATGCTGCGAGCACAAGTGCCAGAAAGGCGACGCTGGGCACAGGTGCCATCACGATTTCGCTTTCGCTTGCTCCAATAAGTCTTCACAACCTGAGTTTCGTGTCCAATGAAGGAGACGACGTTGGCATGGGTGCCAGTCATCGAATTTAGTTCGATTTCGATTTCACTTGCCTCAACAGGTCTTCGCAAGCGGAGTTTAGTGTCCAATGAAGGGAAGGTACGCATAAGTGGGCTGGCTACACCCCTGGCAGAGGTCTTGGATTTAGGTCTCACTTGGCCTGCCGGGTCTTTTCAAGCACAGCATATTTCCAAAGGTCTCGGTCAGAAGTCATCGCCTCGGTGAGGCCCAATGTTCGAAGGTCTTGCCTCACCACCTCATCCCAGGTCATCCTGGGCCTACCTCTTCCACAGGTTACCTCCACTTCTAGGATGTGGCACTTTTTCAAGCAGCTATCCTCATCCATTCTCGCTACATGACCATACCAGCGTAATCGTCTCTTGCACACCACAACTGATGCTTTGTAAGTTCAACTTTTCTCTCAAGGTACTGATACTCTGTCTAGTATGCACACTGACATTACACATCCATCGGAGCATACTGGCTTCATTCCTTGCGAGCCTATGCATGTCTTCGGCAGTCACAGCCCATGTTTCACTGCCATGAAGCATGGCTGTTCGTACACATGCATCATACAGTCTGCCTTTTACTCTGAGTGAGAGGCCCCTTGTCACCAGCAGAGGTAAGAGCTCTCTGAACTTTGTCCAGGCTATTCTTATTCTAGCAGCTACACTTTCAGCGCACCCTCCCCCACTACTAACTTGGTCACCTAGATAGCAGAAGCTATCAACCACTTCTAGTTTTTCTCTCTGGAATGTGGCAGAAGTTGTTTTCTGCACATTTACAGTGTTTATAGCTCCTGAACATATGCCACATACAAAAACTAACTTGCTAGTTAACCTTCCTTTGATATTGCTGCACCTCTTATGTGTCCATAGCTTGCACTGGGTGCATCTTATAGAGTTTCTACCTATGCCTTTTCTACAGATCGAGCAGGGCCATCTACATGAAGGGGTTTGTCTATTGTCTACCTTCCTACTTATTAGGACTTTGGTTTTAGCTAGGTTGATTCTAGTCCTTGCTTCCACACCTGAAACTTCTCTTCTAGTTCTGACAGTGACTCAGCAATTAGTGCAAGGTCATCAGCATAGAGGAGCTCCCAGGGGCATCCTGTCTTGTATTCCTCTGTTATAGCCTGGAGGACTATGATAAAAAGAAGGGGGTTGAGGACAGAACCTTGGTGGACCCCTACCTCTACCCGGAGTTCTTCACTGTACTCATTGCCAACCCTCACCTTACTAACAGCGTCTCTGTACATGGCTTGCACAGCTCTCA
>NC_068990.1:50250151-50251912 GCF_001194135.2 Octopus bimaculoides
TAGCAGTTGACTATGGTGCTGCTACACCAGTCATTGGGTATGACTCCTTCGTGTATCACCTGGTTAACAATATAGGTGACTAGGCTATAGCCAACACTGCCAGATATTTTGAGCATCTCTGCATTGATTCCTGATGGGCCGGGGGGGGCCTTCCCTGTCTTCATACTCTTAATTGCTTTATCTACCATGGTACTGTCAACTCGGATAGCTGGTCCCTCAGATGGGTCGACATTCGGCAGACTCTCTTTCTCCCATTCATTCTCTTTATTGAGCAATCTTTCGTAGTGGCGTCTCCAAACCTCTTTCTTTGCAGCCTCGTTTAGTGCAAGCGTACCATCATCCATGTGAACACGTTTCTCTCCCATCATGATTCTCTCTCACACACTGTCTTGCAACACGGAATACCTCAAGTCTTTGGTCCTCACGGTGCAGAACAGTGGCAAACTTTTTCTTATCTGCCTCCCCTCTGGCTAAATAAACCTGTCGCCTAGCTTCCCTTCTGGCAGTCTGATACAATTCAGCTTACAATAAGTTAAACTGTTTTCAAACTTCAAATTCACTCCATGCTTTTTAAATGTTTCCATATTTTGTAATTTGTGTGTAAATGATACCAAGCATGATGTGTTGATAAATACTGTTTGCTGTTCTGTACGGCTGAAATCTGTATTGTTGGTTTCTTATTTCATTGCCAGAAACTTTTGTAAATGAGAACTTCCTTGTAAGCAACGTTCTTTGTGGAATGTTTATCATTTGGTATATATATGTTTAATCTTGGAAATTCTGTGGACACTCTAGAGATAGCAACATATTTTAGTTCATGTGTGAATATGGACTTTGGTAAATATAAAGCTATTTTTTCAAATGTTTGTCTTTGTCATTTATTAATTATCCTTGCCATTGTTAATTTAACTGTTAACTCTTCACTTACTGAAGAAAGAGCAACTCTTAGAATAAATAGTTTCTTGAATAACTAAACATGTACCGTTACACAGTGAAGGTACGTGGCTTAGTGGTTAGAGTATTCAGCTCATGATCATAAGGTCATAAATTTAATTCTGGGTGATGTGTTGTGTCCTTGAGCAAGACACTTTATTTCACATTGCTCCAGTCCACTCAGCTGGTAAAAATGAGTATTTCAAGGGGCCAGCATTGTCACACTCTGAAACTTCCTGAGAACTATACTAAGGGTACAAGTGTCTGTGGAGTGCTCAGCTACTTGCACATTAATTTCACGAGCAATCTGTTCTGTTGATTGGATCAACAGGAACCTTTGTTGTCATAACCAATGGAGTGCCAGTTTACCATTACACATGCCATTAGCTTGGTCAATGTATGTAAGAGAATAATTACTGCATTAGTTTTTAATTTGAATATGTGATGATAAGCCTGAAATATTTAGTCTGAAGTGTCATCCTGATGTGATCATTGCTCACCATTAACCCTTTCGTTACTATATTTCTGACCAAAATACACCCCTCATGAGTTTCAATTAAATTCTAAAATAATCATGAATTTAGACTAGTCTCATTAAACACCTGTAACTTTTTTATTTATCAACATATTAATGTGATATTTGGAACATAATTAAAGAAAGGGTTCTTAATCAATGCTATTGCATAATTTTTGTCTCAACTGGGGTACTGCTAGTGTCTCTCACATGTAAATATTGGTTCAGCTTCACAAATCGTACTCATTCATAATACTGGAAATATATTCATCACCAAAAGGTTCCTGATCGCTCCAGTAATTTGTTATTCTGGG
>NC_068990.1:50252327-50256949 GCF_001194135.2 Octopus bimaculoides
GTAGCTCATTCATTCTTTTCTTCGATATCTCGATATCTTCTGTTGAAAAACCTTCAAATTCAGAATCACTGCTTGATAGCATGAAACTCCTCTCCATCTTCAAAGTTGAAAAAAATTAACGCCGCAAAAAATGTGGAAAAAAAATCTTCCAAAATTCACTGAGTTCAAATATCATGCCAAACAATGTTGGATACAATAACTCAACTGTTTGCGAAGTGAAATCAGGTGTTTTAACGAATGTACTAACGAGATTTGGGTTCAAATATACATTTAAATAACAATGGGTACTCTCGGCCGGCTACGGCCAGATTGGTCTTATGAACCAAAAAATTTTTTGGACGGCTACGGCTGGGTTAGTAATGAAAGGGTTAAAGAGAAACTTTTCATCTCCTGGAATCAATTTTAGTATTTCCTTATTAATTTTGATCAACATCAACATTTTTAGGTGCTAAAACAATTTTTCAAATTCTTTCTAGTTGACATTTCTATAGAAAACTGAGGAAATGAAGTCACTAAAATCATGAACAATAATAATTTCACCATTTGCTTCTACAGAACCATTCTCTACATGAAGTATAAAGTTGTTGAACTGAATTTGGTTGTTTTGGTCTTCTGCATTCTGTGCATATGATTTTAATTGAATATTTTCTGTCAGTTGAATCTTTTCGCATGTTTCTATAAAGATGAATTATCAAAGCTGAAGTCTATTATCTGTGGTCTGTTTCCAAGTTCAATGACAAAAAATATTTGTTGAAAATCCCCATCAAAAGTTAATACTTTTCTTCCAAACAGAACATGTTCAAACCTGGGGTTAATCATTTTCATAAGATCTTTTAATGTTCTATCCAATACCTCTAGTATCTCAAATTATAGCATCAGCCTGAATGATGGTAGCTTTGTCACTCCATATGGATACATTACATGTGATACCATTAACTATCATAGATTGAAGGGAAGGGAGAAAGCAGTATGAGCCAGTGTACCCCCTGCAAGTAGCAATGCAACTATAGCAGATGATGTACTTGCTATTGCAATCTTTCCTTCTTTGTGAACATAAGAGAGAATGACACTATAGAGAAAAGTTTTACCTGACCCACCCAGCCAATCAATAAACAAAGCTTTAATGGTGATAATCTTGTGACTGTGAGTATCTGCTTTTGGACTGTGAATTGCTTCTTTAATGATCTGGAATTCAGCTTAATTTTTTGACATTTTCATCAAAGAAAATCTTTTGTGGGAAATTTATAAGATCTTACAGAATGAATGATGGTGAAAGTATTCATGTTTGGTATACTCATGGGGAGGGGAATTGTTTAATGTTGAACCATTTTCTCTTAAAATAAATTCAGTTTTTTTTAATAATGTATGTTGTTGTATGCTATCATTGATATCTTCTACTTCTAAAGCAGTCATTTGATGTTCTGAAAGTTGCCTTTCAAATGCTGTAAATAATTTGTCAGAGCAGAAAATCTTTGCAGCTGATATGGAGTTGCTGAAACATTTACAAACCCCATAGTTATATAGTATTCACAGTCATCATGTGCTAAGCCCAGTTTCATTGAAGCCTCTTTTTAAGTATGGAAAATTACACCATTAATAGCTCTCATATCTTCAAATCTAGGAATATGATGCAATTAAGCTCTCAGAATTGATTCTGTTCCTTTGGTGAAAAAAAGTAAATACACCTAATTGTGTGTGCATCATTTTCTTTGCGATACCACATTTTCTTAGTATTATTCAAGTGTGAAATTCAGGGAAATGTACAAATGACTTATCTGGTGATTCTCAGTTAACTTGCACCCATTCAGTAAGGGTGAACTTGCCATGAGTATGGATAACATGTTAAATATCATCATTACCATCAAAGTAAATGTATTACTGTTGGGATAAATGAACTGTAGGCTGTTGGACTAGAGGACATGAACCATATAATTTGAAACCCCAAATCCTCTAGGCTGCCTCTGATGAAGATACATTACATAGCAACCATTAATATAATTTTCAATTTCATCTTTGTGTGTTTCTGTTTGTTGTGCATTAGTTTGTCCACTAATATCGACTGTCACCCAATCACAATCTTCGTGAATACATTTGCTACTATATTTTACAGATGCATATATCTATACATCTCAATGGCCTCCATATTTGACTAAAAAGAAAATGGGGAATATGGTACTACTGAACAATTAATCTAATTTGACATTTGACTTTGTAAATGTAGAACCATTATTTCAACATCAGTAAAGTGGATGACTGTATATAACTGTGTAATGGATTTTTCTGAAAATCCTTAGGGAAATGTTTTTTACATTTCCCATCAACCATACACGTTGCATTGGGTTTATCTCTCCAACATGGACCATGTAGCATGCTTTTGGTGACATGCTGAAACAGAATTGGTTGTACTTGTGGAATTGGAAGTTCTGCATAGATAAACTTTTCATATGAACAACATATGACAATGATGAAGTCCATGCTTTTGAAACACTGTAGTCAACATGTATCCTACAATCTCTCCCAAATATCATGGAAGAGATCCCTAAGTTTCATATTAAATACCCTGTCAGTTAAGTCTGGTCTGTGATTTTTCTTTCCATTGGGGATCACAGGTAAAAGTGATGAAGGAATTTAGATTTTCTAACATTTGAACAATTGCCATTGAGTTTTGACATAGTTTCTGCAGTCATTGTGGGTCTCCTAAGAATGTTGCAGGTATGAAAACTTTTTTGCATATATTTGAGCTATGGGAATACATGTAATCATGAATATTTTGATAAATTCATGCTCTGATTTTTTTGGTTATATTGAATCTACTGTAACCTGGCTTCTTCAGTCTTGGAATGTATATCACAATAATATTTCTGAACTAAACAACCTGAGTCATGAAGGAATTGGAAATCATGTTCCTGAACCATAAGCCTATATTTGTAAAAATCCATCTGTGATATTTTATGACTCTTACCTCCAACATCAAAAGTTGATTCTTTATCCCCTATCATCAAATGAAAATAGCAATGGGAATTGCAGTGGGTCATAATTTGAATGCACTGAATTGATTGTTCGAAGGAGTGATTCACCAGGAACACACCTTTTATGCTGTGTCAGAGGTCTTTGGGGTTGTACCTTTTCCAGAATTCTGGCATAATTATTGCAATTTCTGTAACTAGATGATTGCATGCTTGGTTACCAGCTGTAGGAATGTATTTGTCTTCTGAATAACCACTGTGAACTCTTGTGTATCAACAGTGTCTAAATATTCTGCACTGTTATGTTGCTGAGGAAGTCGATACTTTCTGAGATCTTCATATTGCCAGAGATCCCACTCCTTTGTCATCTCATCTCTTAAACTCAGAGTCCTGAGGTCAGCCTTCACCACTTCATCCCAGGTCTTCCAGTATAGTATAGTTTAAGGGAGATTTGGCTGCCATTTCTAGCTTGTTGAATAACCATATAGAGGTCTTACTTGTAGATGTGTGACTGCTGGATAAGAGCTGATGTACTCATTTGAAATGTTTTTTAATTATGTTTATAACTATAAAATAAAATATTGCAAAGCAGTTGTTAACAGAAAGTGCATTTAATATTAAAAAACAACGATGAATGAATGAAGAATATTATATGGAAAAAACAAAAAATGAAACATAAGCTGTAATAATAAGAAAAATTTCAACACAAAGTGTTGTCAACAACTGAAACAGGCTTAAACAAAATATAAGTATTAAATAAGCAGGAAGAAACACAGTATTAATGATAATAAACATGTAAGAAAAATGCAATGGAGACTTTTGAATGACTTATATCGCACACAAATAGCAAATGAAGTTGAAGATATGTTCAAATACACAATGTTTTGCCAAGTAAAAATAAAAAGAAGAAAAACATGCTGCTTTCATGTGTGCACACAAACTATACTCTGGTCTCAGAGACTTCTCTCTGGGCAGAACACAGTGAAAAGGAGGTCATTGTACAGGCATTTTACTAGAAGGCCATAGTTAACATATTTTAAAAAATATATGTATCATCATCATCATCATTTAACTGCTTTCCATGCTGGCATGGGTTGAACAGTTTAACATGGAGCTGGCTAGCAGGAAGCTGTCCAGACTCGAACTGTCTGTTGTGGCACGGTTTCTATGGCTGGATGCCCTTCCTAACACCAACCACTTAACAGTGTGTGCTGGGTGCTATTTACATGCCACTGGCACGGGGGCATTTTAAGTGGAAATGGCGCCTGAAAGGACAAGCCTGTATATGTGGAAGACAATTTTACTTAGCTTGATGTGTCTTATCAAGTACAGCAAATCGCCACATCTCCCAGTCCCTTGCCATTTCCTCAGTGAGGCCCAGCATCCGAAGATGCTTTCTTACCACTTCATACCATGTCTTCAAGGGTCTATTCTTTCCACAGGTGCTCTTTACAATTAGAACTTAGTACTTCTTTATGCAACTGTCCTCATCTATACGCATCATATGACCAAGCCAGTGCAGTCTTCTCTCTTGCACACAACATCTGATGTCTTTTACACCCAGTTTTCCTCATAAATCATTTACACTCTGTCATGTATGCACACTGACATTACCCATCCAGTGGAGCATGCTAGCTTTATTTCTTTCAAGCCTTA
>NC_068990.1:50257098-50265637 GCF_001194135.2 Octopus bimaculoides
TATGCACACTGACATTACCCATCCAGTGGAGCATGCTAGCTTTATTTCTTTCAAGCCTTAGCAAGTCCTCTATAGTCAAAGCCCATGTTTCACTGCCATGAAACACAGCTGTATGTACACAGGTATCATACAATGTGTCTTTCACTTTGAAGGAAAGGCCCTTAGTTACCAACAAAAGTAGAAGCTCTCTGAACTTCACCCAGTCCATTCTTATCCTAGCAACTACACTTTCAGATCTCCTTCCCCCACTGTTAACTTGGTTTCCTAGGTAACAGAAGCTATTTACTACTTCTAATGATTCAACTGAGTATTTGAGGGAACCTATTGTCTGTGTATTTTTAGTGCTTAGTGTACCTGCACATTTGCCACACACAAAAACCATATTCTCTGTTAACCTTCTTATGTGTCTAAAGCTTGCCAGAGATCCCACTCATTTGTCATCTCATCTCTTAAGCTCAGAGTCCTGAGGTCAGCCTTCACCACTTCATCCCAGGTCTTCCAGTATGGTATAGTTTAATGGAGATTTGGCTGCCATTTCTAGCTTGTTGAGAGACCGTTTGCTTACATATCGAGCAGGGCCATCTCCCACAAGGAACTTTTGATTTGTCTGTTTTCCTACTTGCTAGGACTTTGGTTTTTGCTAAATTAACCCTAAGGCCCTTAGATTCGAGACCTTGTTTCCACACCTGGAATTTCTTCTCTAGGACAGCTATAAGAACAGGGTCATCAGTGTAGAGGAGCTCCCAGGGACAGCTGGTCTTGAATTCCTCTGTTATGGTCTGGAGGACTAAGATAAACAGGAGAGGGACTCCTACCTGTACACTGAATTCATTGTTATACTTGTTGCCAACGTTCACCCTTCTAGCAGCATCCCTGTACATGGCTTGTGCTGTTCACACTAACCACTCATCTATCCCTAGCTTCTGCATTGACCACCAGATAAGGGAGTGGTTGACTCTATCAAAGGCTTTCTCCATGTTGACAAAAGCCAGGTACAGAGGTTTACTTTTTGCTAAATATTTCTTCTGTAGTTGCCTAACCAGGAATATAGCATCAGTTGTGCTCCTACCTGGCACAAATCTGAACTGCAACTCATCTACACTAACTCTTTCTAATGAATTGAACTATGGCCCTTTCTTTGACTTTCATCACCTAGTCCAGCAATTTGATGCTTCAGTAATTATTTCTGTTAAAAGCATCACCTTTGCCTTTGTAGCAATTGACTATAATGCTGCTACACCACTTGTTGGTATGACTCCCTCGTAACTATAATGGTGACTAGGCTATATCTTACTCCGCCAGATAAATAACCACACACAATTTAGTATACATTCTAACTTATTTTTAATATATATGAAAATATACTTTTTCAGCATTCAGCTTAACCCTTTAACATTCAAATCACTGTCAAATGAAATGTAGTGCTTATTTATTCACACTGTTTTCAATTAGTCAGGCATTATCTTGTAGATATTGAGGATGTTATTGTTTATTTTTAGAATGACTTGGTAGGGTAGGTGTGAGAAGCCAAATCTGGTCAGTTTGAACATAAAAACTGGTAGAATAATTGGAACAGATATGGCTGGTTTAAATGTTAAGGGACTAATTTACTAATGTTACTAGCAGATTTAATAAACCCCCTTCCCAGTTCATTTCAGATTTAACCAATTACTGACCTGTATTCATTCACCTCTATTTCTTATTTTTAAATTAATTTATACCATTTAAAATTTTATTTCCTATTTATTAATTCGACCATGGTTTTTGACTTTTTTTATTATCAGATTTCTGTCACCAATAAATTGTTGATAGAACAACATTACCAGAGAAATTCAAATGTTGGATACTGCAATTTGGACTGTACCCAAGGATAATGCGGCAATTGCAAATGTGCAAAATAGCCTCGAGTAGAGTAGAAAGGATGGAACAAAGATGTAGTGTGTTTATCAGAAAAAGTTTGGTCTTCCAAAACCACTAAATACAACTGCACTATATGGAAAACCCGTGCTGCAACTACCGATAACATCAATCACCAAAGAATATAAGGCAGGAAAGGCAAGGACAGTAATGATGCTAAGGTATTTGAAAGATCAGAACATCTGAGAAAACCCTCCAAAGGTATGAACAGGGAAGAAATGGAAAGCGGAAGAGGCAGTAAACAGGGCGATCAGAAAGCTACGGCAAACTGATATAGTCAGAGTGATGCAAGAAGCAAGAGCCAGTCTAGAGTCGCACAATTTCCAGCCATTTTGCATGAGCAGTGTAAAAGAGATGAAAGAGACAGTAGAAGACGAAGTGAGAGAGGAGGAAGAAGACAGGTGAAATGTACATTTGGTGCAATGTAGTCAACAGGGACAGTGCCTGAGATGGGAGGAATATGTAGTCAGTTGCAGAATCTCATGGAAGGAACTTTGGGCTTGGGAACAAGCAAGAACATCCGGATCTTTTTTAAAACGGGGGCCACATTTTTCATTAACGAAACACTTTGAAACTTGGAACACTGGTAGAATGTGTCATATAAAACATCTTTTTCTCTTAGTCTTCTTAAAAAAAATAGAAATCCATAAATTATTCCATGTTAAAGTTGTCGTATTTCTGTAATTTCAACCAATCACTGACGTCCATTCAGCTGATATACATTAAGTGCCGACTACATAAACAAACGGGTTAGGGTTAGGGTTAGGGTTAGGGTTAAAGCAAATTTAAAATGAAAAAAGCAAATAAAACGAAGGTATGGAGATTAAATATGCTTTACATCGCTTAATCAGCCAAAGGAGTAAATGTAAACAACTGAATACTTGTCAGTGATTGGTTGAAATTATCGAAATAAGACAATTTTTTACATGAAATAAATTCGAATACAAAAATATTTTTCTGTTCTATAACACAAAATAGATAAGTATACAAAGTTTGAAAGTCTTTCCATACCAAAAACACTACGTAAAACATTAATGAAAAATGTGGCCCCCGTTTTAAAATAGATCCGAACATCCTTCCTGATAAAGTCTACCTTTGACGTTTTACCTTCACCAGCGAATTTAGTCCAGTGGAACATACAAACAACTGATGAATGTAGATGCGAAGAGAAAGCAACGGTGAGACATGTTCTGTCAAACTGCAGGCTAGCACCAGACAGATATACACGGCATCACAATCAAGTCCTTGGTGTCATAAGCGCAGCACTCAAGAAGAAGATCAAGAGATATAACAGGGGAGAATACCCAAAAATGGAAAAGTGTGGAAAAATATACTGGCTGCTGGAATTGAAACTAACATGACACTGTTGGAAAGCAAGTTTAGAGAGGGTACAGGTTAAAACTACGTGCCCTTCCCCTCCATTAGTCAATTGAAGCTTAGACAGTGTCACGTGACAGTTAGCTGGTGCTGGCTGCTGGAGCCTACCAGCAAGTATTTAAATGGAAATTTGGCAGGATGGTCATTCGCCCACTGACATTCATTAACGCTGCATCAAAGAAACGCACTCAACACCAGAGCTGAAGACACCTCCGAAAGTGGGGGCCCCGCCATGTCGAAAACGGTAGAGGAGTAGGGATCGAAACCGGACGTGGTTCCTCCTGATGATGCCTTTAGCCATTGGATCCTATAAAGGAGCTGTTGAGGTAGCAAACCATTGAACGTGGTTGGAATTCCTAACCTCCTTTTAATGAAAAATTAACAACTATAGCTTACTATCTAAATACTACCTTATATGTAATGAAACTTACCATCTGTTTCCTACATAAATACCAAAAGAAAATATTTCATCACTTGTTGAATAAGCTGTCAGGTGAAACTTAAGTAGTATTCAACACAAATTCAATAATAAATTTAACTCTCCTTTCAGTTTCAAGTTTCCCTCACCATCAGTAAATCTGTCATTATACTTAAACTCACTTTAAACTAATACTCTTAATTTACATTATATAAGTATATAAAAAGGAAAAGAAAAATTAACAAGAACTCAGGTATTTCTGTTTAAATTTTATTCATTTTACCCAGGCTACCCTATCTATTGTGTGAAAGATATACCTTCATATAGAACAAATATCAACACTGCATCAAGTCAAATCCCATTTAAATTATATCCTTTATAAATTAGTGTGTTTATATCAGTAAAAGGGAAAATTTTACTATAACTTCTATCTTATTTTATTACTTTTGTTATATGTGAAAATGGTAAAATTAAATCATTAAAAATATGTTTACCTTATATAGGCACCCTTTTTACGAATTTGACAGATATCTGATGGTAGAATTCTTGACACCAATGGCACTGAAAATATAAAAAATATGGCAATACTTACATCGGAATTAATATTAACAAGAAACTTATTACTTTTTCACTTGTTACTCTAGTGTTGGTGCTAATCCACCTAGATTAACAAAGCACACACTAATTCCCTGCCAGCAGCTAAGCCATCATATTTCAAAGCAACAAGGAGATTTAAAGATGGATAATGGCTAAATAAAAAAGTATTTATCTTGATTATTTATAAAAAGAATTCAAATTCTGCAACTTAATCTTTGAATTCACTGGAAATTAGAAACATGTGCTCTAAAACCTGACTAGATTGGATTTTAGAGTTTGTAGTTTCTACCAATTTCTGTAACAACCTTCTTGTTCTGATCACTGGTTCTGCAATCACAATTATACTAGGTATCATTATGAATTTTTGAAAATATTTAAATAGAATTTCTACTGTATTTTTTTATGGAGGGCATCCAAAAACAAACGTTTTTACACCTCATTTGTGAAATTTAGATGAATATTTTAAGAAATGTGACATTTTAAATGGCCAGCGAATTGGTCAAAATCTTGCTTAATTGGCCTAAATAAATAACCAGCCATATTTGTGATGTCATATCTTTGAAACTGAGGTGATAATCATCTTCAAATTAAACAAATTAATAGTATGCATAGCATAGCAGTTGCCTTCTTTTTTCAGATTCTTGAAGCTAAAACTCAATAGTTTTGACAAATTTTTTAAAGAAACAATCAATTTCACAGTGCTTTCAGACCTAGCTAAATTCAAAAGTACAAGCTATATGGAGTTGAGTTTTGGTACATTTGTAGTAGGTATAGAACTAAATAAATCAGGAAATTTTGGGAGATGATAGCATTTCAATAAAATTCTAAATGACTATTAAAAATGGTAAAGTTTCTGATCAGGATGCTCACATAAGTTGGATTTTCTCTATTTTTTTTTCCACCATGACCTTGGAAATGATGTGGGGAAGCTTTTTATGAAAAAAGGTTTTTGAAAATTTATGATGTTTTTTTTGTCTTCAAGCATCACACTTCTGAACTGATTTTGGCCAATTTCTTTTATGCACTATGTACTTAAAAACAAAGGGAGAAGCTTTTTTGATGGTAAAAAAAAAAAAAAAAAAATTCAAATGTAAAGGTGTGTGATTTAAGGGAGATTCAGCCGTTGTTTCTAGTACATCCCACGACCACCTGGAACGTTTCTCAGAATTACATGTAGACCTAGATTTGAAAAATTACATGATTAAAAAATTACATGTAGACCTAGATTAAAAAACAAACAAAATCTATTAATTCCTTGCTTTAACATCAAAGTATAAATTAAATTGCTGTAACTTACAGCAAACTCGTGAGTAGGAGAGAGAGAAACCAAAAAACAACCCAGGACGACTATGTCAACACTACTACAAATTAATCTAACTGTATTCAAAATTGGAAGAAAAAAAGCATCACATTGGATTTAATAGTCTACAAAACAATATTCATTGCACAATATAATTTTTATTGCTGAAATTTGACCAATATTTCTCAAAGAAATTTACATGTACAAGAATATCTGCTAGCTAAAATTCAGATGTTGCTCTCCATATGTTAAAACAGCAAGAGTGATTAAACAACGTTCTCAATATGACAATTCCATGCTAAGTTTAGACTGTAAAAGACTTATGTAGCTCAATTTAGTACTCAATGTTCACTTGATCATTTTCATGTCAAAGTACATTTTTTCCACAAAAAATTATATATCATTTGAAAGTTCTGGATGTTAACTATATTTTCATATAGTTTTGATAAAAATCCAACACTTATATAATGTCAGGGTTCCTTAATCACCCTGGTATTTCCACCTATTCACAGAAATATATGTTTACTTAATAATTAGTTTGTCTATTTATTGAAATTCTGGCTAAAACTTGATATTTGAAATCTTGGATTCATGTTCTCTTTGATCTCTCACTCATCAGTTTGACAGGTAGTGTCAGCATAGCACCCTCTTTAGTGATTTTGTGCTCTTTTGTCACATCATAGCCAGATTTGGCAATGACCATAAAGAATTTGTGAGAAGTTTTTCTTTCTTATGATATAAAAATTTTAAAGAAAATATGTTCTTTTCTAAGTGAAAATTAATGAGAAAATTTTCACTTTTATATTTCATAATGATTATCTTGCCTACCTCCATCAATTTTTATATCAAAATGAAGCAAAACAGTCATTTTCATGACTGTATGGTTTTCAACACAAATTTCAACACAAAACCATACATGACTGTACGATTTTCAACACAAATCTAGATCAGTGCATTGACCTAGAATAAAGGCTATCAGTCAGCAAACAGGACAAACTTTATGAATGGGTGGAAATACCAGGGTGATTGAAGGACCCTGGCATATGTAAGAGTTAGATTTTGATTAAAACTATATGAGAAGTTCACATCCAGATCTTTCAAATGATGTATAATTTTCTACTCTTTTACTCGTTTCAGCCATGTGGCTGCAGTCATGCTAGAGCAGGAAAAAAATATGTACTTTGACATGAAAATGATCAAGCAGAATGTTGTTCATGATGTGACACCCCCTCTAGTGCTGGTGACATAAAATGCATCCAGTACACTCTGTAGTGGTTGGTGTTAGGAAGGTAATCCAACTTTAGAAGCTATGCCAAAAATGGAAAGCACAAACAAGATATGGTTCCAACCTGTCTAAGTGGACAATAACTCTGAATAACAAGTGACTTGGACTGTGATAACACACAATCCAAATCAGTACAGAAAACAAACATAAAATGATAACTGAAGAAAATTTAGATGGTACCATGGCTTATCTAATAATGGCTATTTAAAAAAAAAAGGTAATATCACTTACTCCTTGAACTTCAATAGTACCAATTTTTTCCCAGCTCTCTCATTATTTTTGTTTCTTTGTCACAATTCTTTTTTCTTCGTATATATTATTGGTTGTTGTTAAAAACTCTGAATTTCTTAAAATTCTGCATAAGGATTGTTGGATTTATCTATCAAACATGAGGATTTACCTGGGATTTGTATTCTACATACATTTACTGGTGTAGCAAACAAGTCGTAAACAGTGGTAATATGATGTAATGATCATGTTGCCCGAACAAGTATAATTGTTAGTTTCCCATTGGTTAAAATTACTGCCCATATTTGAATTCTAAACTTTCGTCAAAGAGAAATCTTTCATGAAATACAGTTCTTAGAATTCAGGCATGAGCAATTATAAAAACCCCGATTTTTGGGAAATTAATCAGTGGTTGTTGGTTGTCAATAGACTCCACGACACTCACTTTAGTGTCTGATGGTTGTCATTCATCTCCACAACACTCACTCCTTTGAGATACTGGCTATTTTTACGCCATGTCTATTACTTAAATCCAACAAGACTTATTTGAATTGTTGTGTAAACTCTAGTAAGTTTAGTATGAAAGAATTAGCTAGTATAAATTTTATGTCGTAACTCTCTACGACAAATTGCTTTACTTCTAAATGTACTGTAAATATTAAATGTACATGAATAAACTAATGTAATAAATATTTTCTCTTTCTTCCCATCTTTCAACCTGTTAATGAAATTTATTTCTGCAACTATGAAACTGTTTTTATAGCAGTGAAAATGAACACGAACTAATTTATCTTCAACATACATGCACATTCAACATGTTCATTTAAGCATCTTGACGTATATGTTTTCACTACAGCATTTATGTAGCTTGAGTTAGGATTTATGTCTAGTGATAATACTTATAGGGCTTTCCTATAAGTAGGTTATCTCCCTTGGCTAGGCGGCGCTCCATGTAGACAATTAAACTTCCGCAGACTATCCACGCTATTGTTATTGTTTTACGTCTTATCATGATACTTATCGAAGTACTTACTGTGCCTGAGTTAAAGAAATATTTAAGAATATATGGACAGTATGTTACTGGAAGAAAGGCGGACTTGATTGAAAGGTTGAAAGGTATAAAAATTCTGTCGATGAAGAATGTCAACAAAGTAAATTCATCTGACGATAAGTCTGAAGTATCGGATGATACTTCAGACAGGAATAAGCAGAAGCTTATATCTCCTCTCGGTGAAGTATTGCCTGATCCCAATCTGCTTTCAGCATAGCTTTCAGCAACCATTCACTGAGTTGGCCATGAGCATGATGAGGTGTAGAAGAGGTAGGGACAGTCACACTATAAAGTCTAATAATTAGAGGAATATTAGATTCAATGCTGTAAATTTATTATTTAATCAAACAAACACACACACACACA
>NC_068990.1:50267666-50271666 GCF_001194135.2 Octopus bimaculoides
TATACCACATTGACGAACATAAGTTATATTTTTGTGAATGATTGTGTTTACTTGCACGTGAGCGTGAGAGGAAGAGGGGGAGAACGGGAGCAATGTGTATGTTGTTGTCACAGATCACGTACGTGTGGATGTGTGTGTTTTCACGTTTCAATGTTATGAAAAATAGGTAAAGAATACTGAGAGGAAAGTTTAATCTATGACGTTGTATGTATCACTTTCTCTCTCTCTCCCTCTCCCTCTTACTCTCTATATTTTTATGTTGAGCGCGTGTGTAAGAATGGCATTCCAGGTAGAAGGGAAAAGATATAAAAGTTGCTAGAAACAACAGCCAAATCTCCCTTAAATCAGACAAAGTAAACGGAATTTAAAAAATCTAATTACTGTACTGGAAAGTTCACATCGAGAAAAATCCATTGATTTTAAAATTTTTACGAAAAAGTGGAAAATGTGGATTTCTATAAACTTTTAAAAAGGCTTCACACAGACACACAACTTCACACTTATTATATATAAGATATATATATATAGGCGCGGCACCTTCAGCAAGTGTCATCTACTATACCTTTGGGCTGACCAAAATCTTGTGAGTGAATTTGGTAGACAGAAACTGAAAGAAGTTCGTCATATGCGTGTGTGTGTGTGTGTGTGTGTTCCTGTGTGTCTGTGTTTGTCACACCCACCATAACTTAGCAGTTCAGCATAAGTGTCCGATAGAATAAGTACCAGGCTTACGAAGAATAAGTCCTGGGGGTTGATTTCTTCAACTACAAAGTCGTGCTTCAGCATCGCCATAGTCAAATGACTGAAACAAGTAAAAGAATATACATATATACAAGGGGGTACTCAAAAGTAACTAGAAACGTTCTCTGTGGGTCATGCCCATGGTAGTTCAGGTGTCTGCCACTAGAAGCCACTTGATGCAACCCTCAGGCATCCATCTGCTGACCAGTGGCGTCATGTTAAGTCATACTGCCACTACATCTGTGTTTTGCAATGCTTCTCCCGTGTTTGTCAATTTTTGTGATAGCTGAAGTGAAGGAACAGCGTGCTTCCGAGCTGGGGAAAATGGAAGCCAAAACAGCTATCATACTTCAAACAGCTTACACAGATGCTGCAATGAGCAAAACACAAGTTTATGAGTAGTTTTCACACTTTAGGAATGATCACTTGTTGCTTGAAGACCAACATTGTTTAGGGCAACCACCGGCCTCTCGAATGAATGAAAATATGACAAAAATTCATGAACTAATTTTGGAGAACTGTCGCTGAACAACTGACTTACTTGAAAATTTTATGGTACCTTCACTCCCTCTTTGACTAAACATATTCGCATATACCATTCTTGTAAATTTTCTTTTACATTTTTTATTACTTATTCACCCTATTACCCCCATAGAAAAAAATAACCTACCAATTATTATTTTAGTCATTTACTCAACATCCCAAAGAGACACATAAATGAAAAGGCATGATTTAAACATATTCAGCCTTTCCTTTTCTTCTCTATGCTCTTCTTCTTATTTATGTATTTTCCTTCACTCTGATTAAGCTCCACGTTCCAGATTGGTATTATTAACAAGTATGATGAATATATCAATGACAGTACCATATAACATTGGAAGCAGAAAGAGCTGTTAGATGGGATGCAGTCTATTGGTATTGAATTAAAAAATAATTGATGTTAGTCACTTGTTGTTGATCAACATTTCTCCATTTTCTGTTTACTTTAAATTTGATGCCTGATAAACGCATGTTCATCTTTGTCATTACCTGTAATCTATGAGCATAATATACTTGTATGTTCAGGGTTAACAAAGGTAATTATACTGGTTACTGTTATCCCATAGACAGTTATTCCAACCTCCAACTCTACTAACCGTATATATATATATATATATATATATATATATATATATATATATATATATATATATATATATATATATATATCTGTAAAAATATGACACTTATTCAGTAGCCATGATAAAACTCCGAGTTTCGGATGCCAGGGTGGGGGGTCCAGCCCAACATCTCTTCAGTTATCCAGCCATTGAAAAGAATAAGAAAAATGCGAGATTCACGTAGTTCGATATTGTTGATTTTTATGCTTCTATCTCCAAAGAACTGCTAGATAAAGCCCTCACTTTCGCAAGCGGATTTATAGAAATCAGTACACAAGATAAAGATATAATCTTCCATGCTAGAAAGACTTTACTCTTCAGCGAGAATGCAGAGTGGGTCAAGACTGCCGATACAGAGGGTACTTTCGATGGAGCAGGCATATGCGATCTTATTGGACTATTCCTACTAGATGCGTTGTGCAAGACTTTTCCTAACGTACACTTCGCAATTTATAAAGATGATGCCCTAGCTTTAACCACTAATACAAATGGACCAGCACAGGATAGATTCAGAAAGAATATTATCCATTTGATGAAAACCTTCAGCCTTAGTATAACTACAGATACCAACCTGACGGTCGTCAACTACCTAGTTGTGTCCCTAGATCTAAATAAGAATATTTATAAACCTTATAGGAAGCCCAACGATAGACTTAATTACATCAATGTGGGTTCCTGCCATCGCCCCATAGTGTTTAGAAATTTAGTTAAGAACATTAGTAAAAGAACATCTAGCCTCTCCTCTGATAAGGACATTTTCAATAGCGTTGCCCCAGTATATAATAAGGCTCTAAAAGATAGTGGTTTTAATGAGGGAAAACCTATACACCTACCACCAGTCCAGTAGCAAAAAGAAGAAAGCATAGAAATAGGAAAATAATCTGGTTCACACACCCCTACTCACCTGAAGTGACCTTTAATATAGGCAGATATTTCTTGACATTGATAGACAGACACTTTCCAGTTAACCATAATTATAGGAAGATCTTCAGCACACATAACTTAAAAATCAGTTTCAGCTCAACTGCTAATTTTAAGAATATAATCGCACACAATACACAAAAGTTGCAATATGAAGCCAGCTGTTCATGCAGAGATAAAAACTTGTGCCTGCTAAATGGAGCTTGCATGTCTGAAACCATCATTTATGAAGCCACCATAGATTCTGTATCGACTAAGAATGCAGATTCCACGAAGAAATACGTGGGCCTCACAGAGGGTAATTTCAAGGCCAGATACAATAATCACACTTTGAGCTTTAGGTACTGGGACAAAAGAAAAACGACAAAATTATCCAGTCATATATGGTCTTTAAAAGATAAAGGTGTCAGTTACAACATCCATTGGAAGATCTTACTTCGCCAAGTGTAAACCCTACACCAGCAGCAGCGGAAGGTGCGGTCTATGTGATATGGAAAGATGGCTCATCTGGAAAGGCAGCTTGGACCCTACCACATGTCTAAATTCAAAGACTGAAGTTTTCGGATCATGTCTACATGTGACCAAATATTTGCTACGTTTTTGGTCCCCCTGAGATTACAGATTGAACTTGCTTTCTATTTTTTTTTTTGTCTCTATATAATTATTTCTTATATTTTATATATATATTTTTTAATATTTGTGCTGATGGGCGGCACTGATTGGCTTCCATATTGTGTCTTGCATAAGTTTCTCACTTCTTACCTGAATTTTATATTCTTATATTTTTATATTATTATATATTTTTTAAAATTATTTTCATGGTTTTTACATAGTTATAGGGTTAATGAGTTTTTTGTATTTTTCCACATATAGTTTTCTGTTTTCTCCCCTCCAAACTTTTTTCCGTACGCTCATAGACACGTACAAGGAACTTTATATGTGCGCGCTTGTGAGTGTGCGCGTGGATGCGCGTGTATGTAGATATATACATGCGTACATTGAGATATGTGCGTGCATGTATGATATACGCAGTTTTAGATACGTTTTGTCACTACACAGTAATTTCCCTTTGTTCATTTTCCTTTGTTTTTAATTTCCCTTTGTTTTTAACGGTCATTTTTCAAAGGAATTTTCAATGGCTGGATAACTGAAGAGATGTTGGGCTGGACCCCCCCCCT